>NW_027513065.1:0-300000 GCF_048772815.1 Callospermophilus lateralis
TGTACGAATTATTTACCATGGGGTGAATGTCCTGCACTCTGTTGTTGATCTCTCTTAGGTCTTGTATGGGGGATAGTCCCCAGTTCCTGGATTTTTTACCGGTAGCAGGGGAGTGTTCCAGGCCGATTGACAGGGCCTTAGGACCCTAAGGCCAGATATTTCTGAATATGGGGCCTTATCCCATCTTTACCTTTTTTGCTCAGAGGATGTTGTTTGACATTGATTGGGGAGGCTGAGGTTTTTAACTCCACTGTTCTTGGAGGTTGTTTCATGGCTAGGCCTAACCCAACAATTTTGCCCAGGCATCTGGGTAATCTGTTATCCATTTCTGGGGTAGCTTGCCTGTTTGATCAGTCTTGGGGTGTGTGAAAAGTGGATGTTCATCTTCGACTGACATTTATAAAGCCATGACTATAGGAGTTTTTAATGAAGGATTTAGAAATTTCATTTTGGGGCCTTCGGGGTTAAAAGTTGTTTTGGCCCGGAGCTTACTGAGCAGATCTCTGCCCATCAATGGGGCCAGGCATTCTGGGATTACTAGGAAGGAATGTTGGATTTTGTCTTTCCCCATGTCCAAGGTCCTCTTAGTGGTCTAAGTCTGATATTTACTGCTGTTAGCCCTTTGAACTAGAGATCTTTTATTTGATAGAGGGCCCAGTGGGGCCTTAAGGGCTGAGTATACTGCTGCTGTATCCACTTCAAAGTTTATGGGGTCCCCTTCACTTCAAAATTTACCCTGAGCTCGGGGAAGGGATCTGAGCCCCGACATTCTTAGTCAAACTCCAGAGTCAGAAAGGCTGTCTGGCGTGGCTTTCTCTTTCTAGGGCACTCTTTGGCTCAGTGTCCTTTTTCTTTACAGTAGGCACATTGATCTGAGGCCAAGGGTGGCCTCTGGAGGGGACCCAGGTATCACTTCTTGTCTCCCTGTTTCTTAATTTCTGGCCTATTTATTGTTGTGACCAGGACATTAGTTAATACCTTAATCTGTCTTTTTCATCTCTCATCCTCCCTTTGCTCCCTTTTGTTCTCTCTGTTTCTCTCTTATAGGATACTTTCTCGGCTACTCTGACTAAATCTCTCAAAGTCATATCTTGTAATCCATCTAAGTATTGTAACTTTCTTTTAATATCCAGATCAGCTTGCCCAATGAAGGCCATCATGGCATATGCCTTTTGATCCTCTGCCTGAAGATCGAAAGGAGTATATCTCCTATATGCCTCCATAATTCTCTCTAGAAACATAGAGGGATGTTCATCAGGCCCTTGAATAATCTCTCTTACCTTGGCCAAATTATTTGGTTGCCTAGCGGCCAGTTGGAAACCCACTATTAGGGCCCGGCAATAAGTGGACAGATGCTCCCTACCTTCAAAGGTGTCGGGGTCCCAGTTGGGTAAGTTCAAGGGGAAGCCGGCTTTGATTATGTTGGGAAGTTGTGTTGGTCACCCATCTGGTCCGAGGATATTTTTTTTTCTAGCTTCCAGGAAGTTTCTCTCTCATTCCTCTGTCATGAAGAGAATCCCTAGGATTTGTTGGCAGTCATCCCAAGTAGGCAGGTTTGAAAACGCCAGGGAGTTCTTTGAGTTCTTTTTGCCAGAACAGCTTCCTCCAGGGAAGGAGGGGCTGTGTGTGTGACAAGGGGGAGTCATTTGGTGGGCGCTGGGCTGGCCTAGCTTCCTCCAGTGGCGGAGAGGCTGAGTCAGCAGCAGGGGAATCACTTAGAGTTTGTTGGGGGTTGGTGGACGAGGGCAGCGGATAAGAAGGCGAGGAGAGTCCAGTAGAGTCTTGAGACTCAGGGAGAAGAGAGGGTGGAGGAGGAGGAGCAGAGGGTTTGAGAGATAGAATCATGGTGGAAGGAGTAGGAGCGGGGGCAGAGACAAGGAAAAGCTTCACCCATGGAGGAGGAGATTTGCAGAGGTCCTGCAAAGTTGAGATATATGGCTGTTGATCTGGATGTCCATGTGGCCCCGGTTGAAATACAAAATCTCTGACTTTTCGAATTAGTGGGACGTAGATGTTTCTAGGGGCTATCCAACTCCAAAGGTGGGTCATTCTGAGGCACAGAGGATCTGCCAGGTCCAGCGATTTACTGAAAAAGAAAGATTCTGGGCCCTTAAGTGGACTTTGTTCCAGTGATCAAGGGTCAGGAAGAGAGGTGTTGAAGTTCTCTGTCCCAAAATGAGAGATACACAAACAGTGAAAGCAACGACACACTACACTGACAAGACAAGACAATAAAGTCAGGCATTGGACGTCCAATACTGAGGCCAGGCCTGAGTAGCCGGCAAAACCTGATGGGCTGGCAGTACCGAATCCGAAGCAAAATATCACTGAGTCAAGGAGACTATTGTTCCTCGATTTCCTGAGTCCTCTGGGGCATCCCCCAGGGACGTGGCCTGTGGCTCTGTGACACGTATGTCAGCCTCTGTCAGAGAGAGCTCACGCTCATCACCCATAGCCATTTGCCAAGCCCTAACCTGAAACCTAAAACCAAAAAGAGTTCCCTTACTTACCCTGAAAGGAGCCCCTTGGGGATCTTTCATCCGCCGCTGTCGGATCTTGCTGGTGCCTCCAGATGTAAAGGTCGGGCAAGCATCGGAGGAAGAGACCACCAAGAGAATGTCTCCTTCAACAGTAAATAGTTTATTATGGGTCCAGCATTCTGGTGCTCAGAGCTCACTTGAATAGAGCAGAGAGCAATGAGAACAGCTTAAGCTGAGCTTATATGCTTTCCTTGGAGAGGGCAGGGAGGGAAGTTTATTGATGGGTCAGGGCAAGTGGGTGGTTTGCGTGCAAACGGGTGAGGGTATACATTTGCAGTTTGGCAGTTGGGGAAAGCACATTCTGGAAACAAGATTAGCAAACAGTCCTCAAGACTTCAACAGTGTTTTGTTAAGCATACAGAAAAACAGTAAGTAACAAGTACCTATTTTATTAACCTTTCACCAAAGCCTAAATGGAAAGTGAGCATGGATTACTAAACACATCCATGTCCAGGTTGCCTAATGTTCTCAAATCAATCCTATTGGTGACTACATATTTGTTTCTTCTTAAGATAATATATTCAACCTCAACCCTGTTGAAAATGACTAATCCTATCAGTCACTTTATATTTTGTCTGATTTCCCAATGTCTATTGATATCTGCTTTCCTACATATTTTCCCCAGTTCATCATTGTGACTGACTCTTCACATGTGCTGACATTTACATTTACTCTCTATCCGAAACCCTATTGCTAAAGAACTTTTGGTCCAAATCCTATATTACTCTTTTTTCTAACATACCGACTATCTTCCTAATCCTAAAGACTATCCCTTTTTGACTGGATGATCACTTCGACAATCAATCATCCAAGGTACAAGGTCCTATGCCATTGTATATTGATTTATCTGAGACATCTTTGCAGAACATAATTCTAAGCTAAGTATCCCAATCAACAGCCCAATGCCCTTCCTGGATTCAAATCTTATCTAGATTTCTGTTTTCAAACTTATATTTCACCAATATATTCTTGTAAATATCGCAAGTTCCCAATACCATTATTCATTAAGCAGAATGATTCCTAACTCAAATCAAACATGTTATTAAGCCTAACCATACATTGTTCCCTCAAACTAACTTTACAGAAGAGCCGAGACAGAGTTTGTCTTACAATACAGTAATGTAGGGGATCTCCCACCTGCTGAGAACATCAAAGGACCATGCAGAAATTATACCCTTAAGAAGTTGCAGGCAGCTATGAAGGACCTAAGAGGGAAAAAGTCATATTCCATGGCAAACAACCGGGTCAGTATGAAGAGATGTGTTGAATCAGCCTCTCCTTTCTTAATGTAGAGAACTGATCAAACCATGCCTGTGTGGAGAGCTGTTTCCAGGTGCCTATGGTTGATATACCATTCTAACTTGTGAAAGTGTCAAAGAAAGTAGGGGCAGCCTCCATTTCATGGGACCTTTCGAAGCAACTGTTAGGACAAAGTGGTGGCCAAGGTAGTGACCTCATTCAGTTCCTGAAGGAAGTGACCTCACCTCTCTTCCTTGGTCATCAAAAACTCTGAAATTGTGATGCAGGAAGCCAGGCACCCAGAGCCAGTCCCAGTCCCAGTCCCAGTGGTCTCACTTGTTTGGATTTACCAAGGACAGAGTCAGTCTTCCTTGGTACCGACTGATATGAGGATTGTCAAATGGCAGAAGATCTCTGAAGAGGGGCCTTTCCTGAGAAAGCAGGTATTGGTTCAACGCTGGCTCCTGACAACTTCACAGAGTTGGCCAAGGAGACCAGATCTGAGAAAGGGCAGGCCATTTCAGGGGAACATAGTATGGCCCACCAGTTAGAGGACACTCCGATAGTCACAGACCTACTTGGGTTAAGGAGGTGCCTTTGTGGGTGTGGAGTGAGTTTGTGGTTTTCTCTCATGTTCTGAGAATAGGTAGGAAAGGCTGTTTGTTTGGGTTGGAGTGGCCTGTTTCTAGTAAGTCGTTTGACAAGGCTAGTGTTTCTATGTCTGAGTATCCCACTGTGTCCGTGGTTGTAGATATTAGAAAAGAGAAGGCATCAAAGGATGTGTCCTGTCTAGTAGAAAACTTCCCAGCATTCATCCTGACTAATTAAAGAATGGACTGTGGTTTGCCTTATGGATGGGCAACACCTACCAAATTCCTAAGTTCCTGTTTTCTTCCTGAATTCTGGCCACTCTCCAGAATAGGCTCATGGTTTTGTTTCCACGATATGTACCACCTCCAAGCTCTGAGACATGTCTATATACTTGATAGCTGTAGAGAATGGGAACATCTTAGAAAACTCAGATATCAGTGTGACCAGTAAATTTTCAGTGGAGAAATCCTGCTTTGGTTCATTTGCTTACCTATGGTTCTGTTGTCCTGAATGTCAGGAAGGTCTTTGCCTCAGGCCACCCCTTTGTGAAGCCTGAAGAAAACAATTTTCAAATGGAAATGAATGGGCATCACCTGTGGTTCTTTGCTTAATTGCTTGTAAAAGGATGTGTCTAAATCAGCCTCTTGGCCCTGTATGAGGTTGTGGCTTAGATTCTCAGCACATGATGGATCTAAGGATAGATTCCATGTGTGCAATCAAAACCAAAATGGCCAAAAATCTGTCATTGTTGATGAGTCTCTTGCCTTCCTCTGTTAGGATTCTGACCTCTGTCAAGTGAGAATAGGGATCCTTTAAGTCAAATGAGTTCTTTGAAGAACTGCAGAGGTGCTTGTGTTTTCTTGTGACTCCAAATCACTTAAAGAATCTATCCCTGAGAGTCAGTAGGACTCAAATTGAAGAAGCAGAGCAGTATTCATGGCAGGCCTATTGGATCACTCCAGGTTCACAGGAAGGGTGACGATGCCACCCTGACTTTAGGCAAATGAGGGGCAAGGAAGATTATTTTGGACACTCTCTTGGGATGCGTCCCACATGAAAAACTCTAGCCAGAGGTAATGATGAGTGTCTATATGGAAGAAGGTAAGGACCATGTGGGAGTGTTTTGGTTTTAATTGTAGTCATTCATGTGTCAGTTGGAAGAGATGACTGGATCCACCTGGGCTTGAACTCTGGTGTCATTCCCCTTAAACACTGAGTTCTGGATCAATCATCAAAGAAGTATTGCCATGAATTGTGTTGGGAATTTAGGAGGCCACACATGAGAGTCTCCGTTGGAAACTGAGATCTAGTCCTAGGGTGGCTTTCCACAGAGCACTGGGAATCTCAGCCAGGATATCACATTATTTTATTCTGAAAGACTTGGAAGCCATATTTGCTAGTCAAAACACACATGGACCTCAATTGTAGACCTCGATGGACCTGGATTCATGTGACCTTTAGACCACTCTTTGGGAAGCCTTGCCTGTGAGAGTTCTCCAAAGTTATCATTGAAATGAGCTTCCTCACCATTGAATGATTCCTGAATGATTTGAAAGCCATAGTGCTTCCAACTTCATAATTGAAAATTTGCTAGATAAATACCATGAAATTTTTGAAATTCCAATGACCAGGTGGCAATGAAGAACCTTTGGATGTCCTGTTGCTGATCACAAGTGTACCAGACAGTGCCTTGATTGACTGGTTTTTATGAAAATGGTGTAAAACAGAGATCTCAGTAATTTGGATCCTGCTGAGTAGTGGGCCTAGAGCAGTGGTGAGCAAATGTGTGATAAAACATCTGAGGTGGGGCCATGTGGATCTGCCATTGGCTTCCAAATGGCTTGTGACTGACATGGTGCAGCGAGCAGACCCTTATATGTAAAGGCAACTTGTTATATGGAGAGGTTTCAGGGCAATGTTCAGAATCAGGTTGCTATGGTCAAGGGGGCATCCTATGTGGTATACAAGCCCTGTTGGTGCATTCTCCTGCAGACCCTGATCCACCACACGTGACAGAACTCGCTGCAGCACTGTGTCCCAGTTGAACTCCTTGTATTTCGTGAAGCAAATACCAAACTCCGAGTGCAGCAGGAAGAAACATTATGAAAAGTGGAGGATGATGAAATGGCTTCGCAGTCCAAATGGGGAGATACTTAGCCCCCAGTGGCCACAGATTACCTACAAAGCAAGAATTCAGCACTGCTGCTTCATGTTTATTGGAAAATTATAAACCATGTCCTCCAGATCACAGAGATGAAGACCCAGCTTTGATGGTCTCACTAGAAAGGAAGCTAAAGCTCCTGACAGCAACATATATTTCAAGTGCCCAACCTAGAGGCAGTTTCTCCAGACGTCTTTAGGCAGGCAAATCTCCATGTTTGTAGAGTTTTTACACTGTCCCTTACTTTTGGAAACTCCTCTACAATCTCCAAGGTTGTGAACCCTAAGCATTTTCAATTTCAGATATGTATTCAAAGATTTTCTAACTCTTCTCCTCTAATTGTGTCTTACTTGGGGTGAAGGTAATGTCAAGGCATTGTTCTGAATGAGAGTGGGAAAATTTTTTTGTAGTACACATTTGCATACACATTGATCCATTTTCCAATTTTCCATTCGAAATACTGAATCCCTGACACTAACTCATACCCTACTAGACTCTGACTACTAATCCTAATATGATGGAGAAAAATACCCCAAAAGAATGAAAATACAAGCAGTTCAGAGGAAGCATGGTGTATAGTTGGACTTCCCTCTTGCATGATAAAGGGTCGATTTTATAAATCTAGTCAATTTTTAATTGAAATTGATCTCCATGTGTTTTTAAAGTTAACAAATATGTGAATTCCTGTCTCCCTTTCTCTGTAGCCTACTCAGCACTTGTACTTTTTATATGCACATATAGATTCCTACTTGGTATCACACGTATATTTTTATGAGTTGGCTGACTTGGCAGAAACAAATTGTAAGAAGAGATCAGTGCTCCTAAACGCTGTTGGAACTGAAAATTCAAACTATGGGTGAGCTTCCTATTAGAACAATATTATACATAAACCCATGTTTAGTAAAATAAATATTTTTGCTTCTGTGGATGATATATATTACATGATGAATTACGATTGGCATATATATATTGATACTTTTTAATGAATTTTTGTGTTTTTTTTGTATATATATATATATATATATATATATATATATACACTCTACAGATTTTATAAGATATGAAATATATGTGTCTTATATACACTCCATAAATTCATTCATGTTCATGTATGTGGATTTATAATCAACATTTCACAAGATTATTCTCAGAAATAATCATCTACCTGAAATACATATTTGTTTCCCATTGCTGAAAACTAACTTCAATCAATGGTGCTTACAAATCCTAATATTTCTGCAGTAACTGACCCAGTTTAACATCAATGCAAATAGATTCCTAGGGGACATGATGTCTATTTTGACGTTCATTTTAATTCAACACTGGTACATTACTATTTCTTCAGTTTTTGCACATCATAGGATATATATTTCATTCACAAGTTCACAAAATTATAGGAATTTGTTTCACTTTTAATCACTTTCTGCTTCAGAACACATGTATTCCTCCATGTTACTTGACTGGTCTTTTCATGAGACTTCTTTCCAAACACATTATTTTCGATTTCCATAATCAATTTTGAAGCTAAACCCACACACTCTTCAAGATAAACCATAACATTAATATTACCATTAGATGTATAAGTGGTTGGAATGAATGTGTGTATATCAATATAAGATTTCCTGTACATTTTCACATTTCAATTCAATCCATTATTAAAGTTGGAACCAGGTATGTTATTTATTCACAGTATGGTCTATTAATGCATTATCTCTATATTCATAGACACAGTGTACACCTCTTTGTTCCCCCAATACTAATTTATACCTCTTCAAAACATTGCTCCCAGAAATGGTAGAAGAAATATTCATGTTATCTATCTATATATGTGTGTGTATATATATATATATATATATATATATATATATATATATATATATATATATATATATATATATATTTCTTTTTTTTATCAGAGTAATATTCTGGACACAAAAAACAAAGGTCACACTCATGATTGTATCAAAGCCTAAATGGAAAGTGAGCATGAATTACTAAAAACAACCATGTCCAGGTTGCCTAATGCTCTCAAATGTAAATCCTATTGGTGACTACATATTTGTTTCTTTCTAAGATTATATATTCAACTTCAAGGCTGTTGAAAATGTCTAATTCTATCACTCAGTTTATACTTTGCCTGATTTCCTTGTATCTCTATTGATATCTGCTTTCCTACATATATTCCCCAGTTCATCATTGTGTCTGACACTTCACATATGCTGACATTTACATTCAATATCTACCCGAGACCCTATTGCTAAAGAAATTTTGGTCTAAATCCTATACTCACTTTTATTTCTAAACCTACTGACTATCTTCCTAATCTTACTGATTATTGCTTTTTGACTCGATGTTCTCTTCGACAATTAATCATCCAAGGTATAAGGTCCTAAACCATTGTGTTTCAATTAATCGGAGACATATATGCAGAACATAATTCAAACCTAAGAATCCCACTCAAGGACCCAATGCCCTTCTGACTTCGAATCTTACCTAGATTTCTGTTTTCATACTTACATTTCACCTATATATTCTTGTAAATATCACAGGTTCCCAATACCATTATTCATGCAGCAGAGAGATTCCTAACCCAAATCAAACATGTTATTAACCCTAAACATACACTCTTCCCTCAATCTAACTTTACAAAAGAGGAGGGACAGAGTTAGTCTTACAATACAGGAATGTAGGGGATCTTCCACCTTCTGAGAACATCAAAGGTCCATGCAGAAATGATCCCTGGAGAAGATGTAGGCAGCTATGAAGGACCTGAGAGAGGAAAAGTCATCTTTTATGGTAAACAACCTGATCAGGATGAATGGATGTGCCTGAATCAACCTCTATCTTCTAAATGTAGAGAAGATGGACCAAATCAGGCCTGTGTGGAGAGCTCTTCCCAGGTGCCAATGGTTGATATACCATTCTAACTTGTGAAAGTGTGACAGAAAGTAGGGACAGACTCCATCTCATGGGACCCTTAGAAGTAACTGTTAGGACAAAGAGGTTGCCAAGGCAGTGACCTCATTCAGTTCCTGAAGGAAGTGACCTCACTTCACTTCCTTGGTGATGGAACTCTCTGAACTTGGGATCCAGGAAGAGAGGCACCCAGAGCCAGTTGCAGTCCCAGTCCCTGTGGTCTCACTTGTTTCAATTTACCAAGGACAGAGTCAGTCTTTCTTAGTACCAACAGATGTGAGGATGGCCAAATGCCAGGAAAGCTCTGAAGAAAGGCCTTTACTGAGAAAGCAGGTATTGGTTCACCGCTGGCTCCTGACAACTGCACAGAGTTGGCCAAGGAGACCAGATTTGAGATACAACAGGCCATTTTTGGCGAATATAGTATGGCCCACCATTCAGAGGACACTCCACAAAGGAGGTGCCTTTGTGGGTGTAGGTGTGTGTATGGTTTTTTTCTCATGTTCTGAGAAGATGTAAGAAAGGCTGTTTGAATTGGCGTGGACTGTTTCTAGTAAGTCCTTTGACAAGGCGAGTGCTTCTATGTCTGTGTATCCCACTCTGTCCGTGGTTGTAGACATTAGAAAAGAAAATGCATCAATGGATGTGTCCTGTCTAGGAGAAAGCTTCGCAACATTCATCCTGCCCGATTTATTAATGGACTGCGGCTTTCCTTATTGAAGGGCAAAACCTGCTATCTTCCAAAGTTTCTGTTTACATCCTGAATTCTGGACACTCTCCAGAATTGCCTCATTGTTTTGTGACCAAGATATGTACTACCTCCAAGCTATGTGATATGGCTATGTACTGGATAGCTGAAGGGAAAGGCGAGCATCTAGGAAAACTCAGATATCAGTGTGACCAGGAAAGTCTCAGTGGAGAAACCCTGCTTTGTGCGTTTTGTTTACCTATTGTTCTGTTGCCCTGAATTTCAGGAAGGTTTTTGCCTCAGACCACTCCTTTGTGAATATCAATTCAATCCATTATTTAAAGTGGAACCAGCTATACTATTTATTCACAGTATGGTCTATTCATGCATTATCTGTATATTCATAGACACAGGGTACAGGTTTTTGTACAACCAATACTTATGTATATGTCTTCAAAATATTACTCACAGAAATGGTGAAAGAAATACTGATGTCACCTAATCTACATATACATTTTATCACAGTAATATTCTGGACACAAAATGCAAAGTTCACACTTATTATTGTACTAAAGCCTAAATGGAAAGTGAACATGGATTACTTCCATGTTCAGGTTGCCTAATGCTCTCAAATATCAATCCTATTGGTGACTACATATTTGTTTCTTCCTAAGATTATATATTCAAAATCAACCCTGTTGAAAATATCTAATCATATCACTCACTTTATACTTTGCCTGATTTTGTAATATCTCTTTTTTTAATGTTAGGATGAGCCAATTTAGTACTTTTTAAAATTTTTATTTTTTTCATCTTTCATAAATTTGATTCAAGTGAGTTATGCATTTCCATTTTTACCCCAAATACAGATTGCAGAATCACATCAGTTACACATTCACAATGTTTACATAATGCCATATTAGTGACTGTTGTATTCTGCTGACTTTCCTATCCCCTACTATCCCCCCTCCCCTCCCCTTTCATTTTCCCTCTCTACCTCATCTGTTATTGTTCCGTTCTCTCCCTTCCCCCCCCTTTCCCCTCACAACCTTGTATATGTGATTTCGTATAACGATGAGGGTTTCCTTCCGTTTCCATGCAATTTCCCTTCTCTCTCCCTTTCCCTCCCATCACTTGTCTCAGTTTAATGTTAATATTTTCCTCATGCTCTTTCCCTCTGTTCAGTTCTTAGTTGCTCTCCTTAAATCAAATAAGACATTTGGCATTTGTTTTTTAAGGATTGGCTAGCTTCACTTAGCATAATCTGCTCTAATGCCATCCATTTCCCTGCAAATTCCATGATTTTGTCATTTTTTAGTGCTGCATAATACTCCATTGTGTATAGATGCCACATTTTTTTTATCCATTCATCTATTGAAGGGCATCTAGGTTGGTTCCACAGTCTGGCTATTGTGAATTGTGCTGCTATGATCATTGATGTGGCAGTATCCCTATAGCATTCTCTTTTATGGTCCTCAGGGAATAGTCCAAGGAGGGCGATAGCTGGGTCAAATGGTGGTTCCATTCCCAGCTTTTCCAGGAATCTCCATACTGTTTTCCATAATGGCCGCACCATTTTGCAGTCCCACCAGCAATGTACAAGTGTACCCTTTTCCCTACATACTTGCCACCACTTATTATTGTTTGACATCCTAATGGCTGCCAATCTTACTGGAGTGAGATGGTATCTTAGGGTGGTTTTGATTTGCATTTCTCTGACTGCTAGAGAAGGTGAGAATTTTTTCATGTACTTATTAATTGATTGTATGTCTTCTTCTGAGAAGTGTCTGTTCATGTCCTTGGCCCACTTGTTGATTTTGTAATATCTCTATTGATATCTGCTTTCCTACATATTTTCCCCTGTTCATCATTGTGACTGACCCTTCAAGTGTGCTGATATTTACTTTCACACATTAACCCAAACCCTATTGCTAAAGAACTTTTGTTCCAAATCCTATGCTCACTCTTCTTTGTTAACCTACCGAATATCTATCTAATCCTACCGACTATCCCTTTTTGACTGGATGTTCTCTTCGAATTTTAATCATCCAAGGTACAAGGTCCTATGCCATTGCATATCGATTTATCTGAGATATCTGTGCACAACATAAATCAAAGCTAAGTATCCCAATGAAGGGCCCATTGCCTCTCTGGGCTTCAAAATTACCTAGACTTCCTTTTTTCATTTATATATTTCACCTCTATATTTTTAAAAATATCCCAGGTTCCCAGTACCATTATACATCCAGCAGAATGATTTCTAACCCAAATCAAACATTTTATTAACCCTAACAATACACTGTTCCCTCAATGTAAATTTAATGAAGAGCTGGGACAGAGTTGGTCTTACAATACAGGAATGTAGGGGATCTTTCACCTGTTTAGAACCACAAGTTCAATGCAGAAATGATCCCTGGAGAATATGTAGTCAGCTATGGAGGACCTGAGAAAGCAAAAGTAATCTTCCATGGCAAAATACCTGGTCAGGATGACGGGATGTGTCTGAATCAGAACTTCTCTTCTCAATGTAGAGGAGATGGACCAAACCAGGCCTGTGTGGAGAGCTATTACCGGGTTCCTATGGTTGATATACCATTCTAACTTGTGAATGTTTCACAGGAAGTAGGGGAAGCCTCCATTTAATGAGACACTTGGAAGCAACTGTTAGGATAAAGGGGTTGCCAAGGCAGTGACCTAATTCAGTTCCTGAAGGAAGTGACCTCACCTTACTCCCTTGGTGATGGAACTCTCTGAACTTGGGATCCTGGAAGCCAGGCACACAGAGCCAGTCCCAGTACCAGTCCCAGTGGGTTCACTTGTTTGGAATTACCGAGGACAGAGTCAGTCTTTCTTTGTACCTACTGATGTTAGAATGGCCAAAAGCCATGACAGCTCTGAAGAGGGGCCTTTCCTGAAAAAGCAGGTAGTGGCCCACCGCTGGCTCCTGACAACTTCATAGAGTTGGCCAAGGAGACCATATTTGAGACAGGACAGGACATTTCGGGGGAACATTGTGTGGCCCACCAGTCAGAGGACACTCCATAGAGTCACAGACCTACTTAGGGTAAGGAGGTGCCTTTGTGGGTGTGGTTGTGAGTTTGTGATTTTGTCTCATGTTGTGAGAATAGGAAGGAAAGGAGGTTTGTATGGTTTGGAGTGAACTGTTTCTCGTAAGTCGTTTGAAAAGGCGAGTGTTTCTATGTCTGTGTATCCCATGGTGTCCGTGGTTGTAGACATTAGAAAAGAGAGTGCATCAATGGATGTGTCCTGTCTAGTAGAAAGCTTCCCATTTCATCCTGCCCAATTTATGAATGGATTGCTGCTTTACTTAAAGATGGGCATAACCTACTACATTCCTAATTTCCAGGTTTCTTCATGAATTCTGTTCACTCTCCAGGATAGGCTCATGGTTTTGTGTCTAACATATGTACCACCTCCAAGCTCTGTGACATGGTCATGTACTGGATAGATGAAGGGAATGGCGAGCATCTAAAAAAAACTCAGATATCAGTGTGACCAGTAAATTCTCAGTGGAAAAACCCTGCTTTGGGCATTTTGCTTATATATTGTTCTGTTGAACTGAATGTCAGGAAGTTCTTGCTCTGGCCACCCCTTTGTGAAGCCTGAAGTAAACAGTTTTCAAATGGAAATGAATGGGCATCACCTGTGGCTCTTTGCTTAATTGCTTTGGAAAGGGATGTGTCTGAATTAGCATCTTGGCCCTGTGTGAGTTTGTGGCTTAGATTCTCAGCACCAGATGGATCTAAAGAAAGATCCCATGTGTGCATCTAAAGCCAAAATGGCAAATAGACCAGTCATTGTGGATAAAGTCTCGCTTTCCTCTGTGAGGTTCCTGACCTCTATCAAGTGAGAATAGGGATCCTTTGTGTCAATTGAGTTCTTCAAAGCCCTGCAGAGGTGCTTGGGTTTTCTCAGGACTCTAATTCACATAAACAATCTATACCTCTAACTCAGTAGGCCTCAAATTGAAGAAGCGCTGCAGTGTTAACGGCATGCCTATTTGATCACTCCTGGTTCACAGGAAGTATGTCCAGGCCACCCTGACTTTAGGCAAATGAGGGGCAAGGGAGCTTATTTTGGACACTGTCTTGGACTGCGCCCCTCATGGAAACCTCCAGCCAGAGGTTATGATGAGTATCTATATGGAAACAGATGAGGGCCATGTGGGAGTGTTTTGGTTTTAATTGTGGTCATTGTGTGGCAGTTAAAGGAGATGCCTGGGTCCACATGGGCTTGAACTCTGGTGTGATTACACTTAGAGAGTGCATTCTGGATCTGATCTCAGAGAACTTGTGCCATGAATTGTGTTGGGATTCTAGGAGGGCACGCATGAGAGTCTCCCTTGGAAACTGAGATCTAGGCCCAGGGTGGCTTTCCACAGAGCACTGGGAATCTCAGCCAGGATATCACATGATTTTTTTTTTTTCTGAAAGACTTGGCAGGCACGGGTGACAGTCAAAACACACATGGACCTCACATTGTAGACCTCAATGGGTCTGATTTTATGTGACATATTGCCACTCCCTGGGAAGACTTGTCTGTAACAGTTCTACAGAGCTTTCATTGAAATGAGGTTTCTCATCATTTAATGGTTCCTGTACGAATTGAAATCCACAGTGCCTCCATCTTCATCCGTGAAAAATGGCTAGATAAATACAATAAAATTTTTGAAATTTCCATGACCAGGTGGCACTGTAGAAAATTTGGAAAACCGGTTGCTGATCATGAGTATACCAGACAGCGCCTTGATTGACTAGGTTTCATCAAAATGGTGTAGAACAGAGATGCCAGTAAATTGGAGCCTGCTGAGTAGTGGGCCTAGAGCAGTGGAGGGGGGGTGTGTGATGAAACATCTGTGGTGGGGCCATGTTGATCTTCCATTGGCTCCGAAATGCCTTGTGACTGACATGGTACAACCACCAGACCCTTATATGTAACGGCATCTTGTTATATAGAGAGGTTTCAGGGAAATGTTGAGAATTATGTTGCTATGGTCAAGGGGAAAAGCTTTGTGGAATAGAAGCATTGTTGGTATATTCTCTTGCAGACCCTGACCCACCACACGTGACAGAACTCCCTCAAGCACTGTGTCCCAGGTGATCTTTTTTTACTTCATAAGCAAATACCAAACTACCAGTGCAGCAGCAAGAAACACCAGGAAAAGTAGAGGATGACCAAATGGCTTCACAGTCCACACACAGAGACACTTAGGCCCCAGTGGACACAGTTTACCTACATAGAGAGAATTCAGCACTGCTGCCTCATGTTCATTGGAAAATATGAAACCATGTGCTCCAGGTCGCATAGATGCACATCCAGCTTTGATGGTCTCAGTACAAAGAAAGCTCCTTACGAAAACATATATTTCAAGTGCCCAACCTCAGAGGCAGTTTCTCAAGAAGTCTTTAGGGCAGCAGAGCTCCATGTTTGTGGAGTGCTTACCCTGTCCCATACTTTTGGAAACTCCTCTACGACCTCCAAGGTTGTGAACTCATGAGAATATTCATTTCCAGATATGTATTCACAGAATTTTTAACTCTTCTCCTCTAATTGTGTCTTACTTGGGACGAGGGTAATGTCTAGGCATTGTTCTGAATGAGAGTGGGAAGATTTTTGTGCAGCATATATTTGAAATACTAAATCCCTGACACTAACCCATTCCCTACTAGACTCTGACTACTAATCCTAATATGATGGAGAAACATAACCCAAACAGAATAGAAATACAAGCATTTCAGAGGAGGCATGGTGTATAGTTGGACATGCCTTTTGAAATATATAGGGTAGGAGTTATAAATCTAGTCAATTTTTAATTGAAATAGTTCTACATGTGTTTTTAAAGTTAAAAATATATGAATTACTGTCTTCCTTTCTCAGTAGCCTATTCAGCACATGTGTTTTAATATGCACATATAGAATCCTACCTGGTGTCACACGTACATTCTCGTGAGGTGGCTGACATGGCACATACAAATTGTGAGAAGTGATCACTCCTCCTAAACAATGTTGGAACTGAAAATTCAACCCATGGGTGAGCTTCCTATTTGAACAAACTTATATAAAAATCCATATTCATTAAAATGAATATTTTTGGATATGATGATGATATATATTTCATGATGAATTTCAATTGGCATATATATTGCTATTTTTAATATATATATATATATATATATATATATATATATATATATATATATATATATATATATATATATAACATGTGTCTTATTATGCACTCCCTAAATTCATTCATATTGATGTATTTGGATTTTTAATCAACTTTTCACAAGATTATTCTCAGTAATATTCATCCACCTGAAATACATATTTGTTTCCTAGTACTGAAAACTAACTTCTTTGAATGGTGCAAACATATCCTAACATTTCTACAGTAACTGACCCTGTTTAACATCAATTCAAGTAGATTACTATGGGACATGATGTGTATTTTGATGTTCAATTTTATTCAACACTTCTACATTACTATTTATTCACTTTATGCACATCATAGGATATATATTTCATCCACAAGTTAGCAAATTTATACGCATTTGTCTGACTTTCATTCACTTCGTGCTTCAGAACACATGTATTCATCCATGTTTCTTGACTGATCTTTTCATGAGACTTCTTTCCAAACACATTATTTTCGATTTCCATAATCACTTTTGAAACACTTCAAAAGTTACCTTGAGCTTGGGGAGGGAATCTGAGCCCCGACTTTCTTAGTCATCCTCCAGAATCAGAATGGCTGGCTGGTGTGGCTGTCGCTTTTTAGGGCAATTTTGGCCCAGTGTCCTTTTTTCTTTAGAGTAGGCACATTGATCTGAGGCCAGGGTGGCCTCTGGCATGGGCCAATGTTATCCCTTCTTGTCTACCTGTTTCTTAATTTCTGGCCTATTTGTTTTTGTGACCAGGACCTTAGTCAACGCCTTAGTCTGCCTTTTGTTTCTTTTATCCTCCCCTTGCTCCCTTCTCTTCCTCAGTTTCTCTCTTATAGTATACGTTCTTGGCTTCTCTGACTAAATCTCTGAAAGTCATATCTTGTAATCAATCTAGCTTTGTAACTTTGTTTTAATATCCAAGCCAGTTTGCCCAATAAAGGCCATGGTGACAGATGCCTTTGATTCTCTGCCTGAGGATCAAAAGGAGTATATCTCCAATATGCCTCCATAATTCTCTCTAGAAACATAGTGGGAGAATCATCAGGCCCTTGAATAATCTCTCTTACCTTGGCGAAATTACTTTGTCGCTAGCGGCTGCTTGGAGACACACTATTAGAGCCCGGTGATAAGGGGACAGATGCTCCCTACCTTCAAAGATTTTGGGGTCTCAGTTGGGTGGGTTCAAGGGAAAGCCGCCTTTGATTATGTTGGGAAGTTGTGTCGGACGCAGATCTTGTTTGAGGGATTTTTTTTCTAGCTTCCTGGAGATTCACTGTTGTTCCTCTGTCATGAAGAGAATCCCTAGGAGTTTTTGGCAGTCATCCGAAGTAGGCTGGTGTGAAAACATCAATGACTCAACCAGACCTGAGAGCCTGGTGGGGTCCTCAGAAAAAGGGGGATTATAATTTTTTTAACTTATATAGGTCTGACGAGGAGAAAGGCTAATACTGGTAGGCTTGCATTTTTTCCCCGTGGCCATCGTCAATCATTGGCCCATAGGGATGGAGGGGGAGCATCCCAAGAGTTCCAGGGTTTTAAATCATTCACCGCCAGCGAGTTCCTTTAGATGGTACAGCTTCCTCCAAGGGAAGAGGTGCTGTGTGTGCCGCAAAGGAATTATCTGGAGGGCGCTGGGCCGGCATAGCTTCCTCCAATGGAGGAGAGGCTGATTCAGCAGCAGGGGAATCACTTAGAGGGTGTTGGATTTTGGGGGACAAGGGCAGGGGATAAGGAGGGGAAGGAGACTCCAGTAGAGTGAAATCTGGTGACTCAGGGAGAACAGAGGGTGTAGGAGGAGGAGGATCAGAGGATTTGAGAGTTCCTGGGGGAAGGAGTCAGAGTGGGGGCAGTGACAAGGAAAGGTTTCACCCATGGAGGAGGAGATATGCAGAGTTCCCGCCGAGTTAAGATATATGGCTGTTGATCCAGATGGCTATGAGGCCCCGGCTGAAAGACAATATCTCTGACTTTTTTAAATTAGTGGGAAGTAGAAAGATCCTTCTAGGGGTAATCCAAATCCAAAGGTGGGCCATTCTGAAGCACAGAGAGTCTGCCACATCCGGCACTTTACTGAAAAACAAAGATTCTGAGCCCTTAAGCGGACTTTGGTCCAGTGATCAAGTATCAGGGACAGAGGCATTGAAGTGCTCTGTCCCATAATGAAAGATACACAAACAGTTAAAGCAATGAAACATGACACAGACAAGACAAGGCAATGAAGACAGGCAATGGACGTCCAACACTGAGACCAGGACTGAGGAGCCGGCAAAACCCGATTGACTGGCAATACCGAATCCGAAAAAAAATATCAATGAGTCCAGGAGACTATCTCGTCCCCATAAATTTACGGGAAGATGATCCAATACATATGGCTGTAGAGTTCCTTCACATCCTTCAGGATCCTTCCAATCTAATACCATTGCACTTCTATGGGGATTATACGCTACTCCTAGGCCTCAAAGCGTTTGAGTAGCTTGTTGTAATGGCCAATGTTTTGGCCATTCTTGACGAGAGATGATGCTAAGGTCTGCGTCTGTATTCAGTAGCCCATTAAATTCATGCCCTTGAATATTTAGTTTTAGCATGGGGCCAGAATCTAAATTTAAAGAAAGCATAGCCCAATCTACACCTGTGGAGCCTAATCACTTGGAACCTCTTTCTACAGTACGACTGGAAAATTTTTCACGTAGGCTGGGTATTATTAGTAACTGTGCTATTCTATCTCCTGGTGAAATTACTGATATACCCTTTGGAGAACTGGCTATAATTTTTATTTCACCTTCATAGTCGAGATCAATTACCCCAGGACTTATCATAAGTCCTTTTAGAGTAGAAGATCTGCGTCCCAATAATAAGCCTACTGTTCCTTTGGGAAGAGGTCCTTTTACCCCTGTGGAAATGAATTGAACTCCCAACTCTGCAGTTAGTACTGCTCTGGCAGAGCACAGATGTCTAACCCTGCGCTCCCTCTGGTTTGTCTGATGAGGGATCTGATGGACAATGTGTCCTGGGCACTACCCTGATGGGGTTGCTGGGTTTCTCCAGTGCTGCGTATATTTGTGGTTTTGGGCCCCGGAGAATTGAGCCCCCTTGTCCATTTTTTGTCAATGGAGCTCCATGTTTTTGTCCACGATATTGTGGATAAACACCTGGTCCTTGTTCGTTTTTTGATAATGGTGTACCCTCTATGGTGGTTTGAGAACAGCATTCATTAGCCCAAAGTCTCCCTCTACGGCATCGTGGACAAATACCTGGTATTCTACTCCTTTGATACCTAGTTTTGTTAAACCCTCCTCCTATGGGACAATTCCTTTTAAAATGTCCTGTTTTTTCACAATTGTAGCATGTTCTTGGCCTGGCATCTAAAGCCTGTTTTACTGCAGCTGCCACAATTTGCCCTTGTTCATTAATGTCTCTGGCATCTAAAGCCTGTTTTACTGCAGCTTCCATGACTTGCTCTTGTTCTCTACATAATTTAATATATGTGTTTAAATCTTCATGTTTCCATGGTCTAATGATATCTTTGCACCAACGATTCGCTTGCTCATAAGCCAGTTGTTTTAGTAATGGCATTGCTTGTTGTGTATTTCCAAAAACTCTGGTAGCTGTTTGAATAAGCCTATCTACAAATTCAGCATAAGGTTCATTAGCTCCTTGTATTACCTTAGATAACTGACCTTGTAAACCTCCATTTCCTTGAAAAGTCTTCCATGCCTTAATTGCATCTATAGCAATCTGTGCATATACACCAGGATCATATGCACATTGCTGCTGCTGATCCTCATAAGGTCCCTTTCCTAACAATATATCTAGATTTCTCTGAGGATAACTAGCTGCTGCATTTTGCCTAGCCGTCTCCTTGCAAAATTCCTCATTGGCAATCTTCCATAACAGGTATTTCCTCCATTTAGCACAGCTTTACACATATTAGCCCAATCTGCTGGCTTCATGTTCATGTTGTTAATGGATTTGATAATGCTTACAGTGAAGGGTGCTTGAGGACCATAGGTTGTTACAGCCTCTATTAGCTGCTTCACTGTTTTGAAATTTAAAGCATGGTAATCTCACTGCCCTCCTGCCTCAAATACTGGGCATGTTAATATTTGAGATCTTGTCTCAGGATTCCAACTATCAACTGTGGGGGTTGGGGGCCTCCCAACATATGGAGGTGGCCTTGTTAGTTGGACACTTACTTCCTCTGGTGATAGAAAGGTGTTAGTAGCAGTCTCCTGTAGAGGTTGTGCTGTTGGTTGGACACTTACACCCTCTGGTGATAGAAAGGTGTTAGTAGTAGTCTCCTGTTGTAACTTTCCCCCTGATGGCTTTTTCTGTTTTACACTTTCTTCCTCTGTCTGACTGGCTTGAAAGGCCTTCTCTTTTACTTGATTTTTTTCCTCTGTCTGACTAGTTCGAGAGACCTTTTCTTTTACTTGAATTTTTTCCTCTATCTGACTAACTTGAGAGACCTTCTGTTTTACTTGAATCAATATGTCTTCTCCTTCCTCTACCATTGTCTGAACTGAAGGCTTTCCACTAAGCAAACAAGGTACAAACGTCCACAATAGCAATGTGCCAACTGGCAGAGTCCCTGGGCTTTTCTTTTCAATTCTTTTTAAATCTTCACCATGATGGTTCCATTGTGATATATTTAACAACTCCTCCTGAAAAAGCCATGGGCTACATTTTTGTATTGTATCAACGTATGCCCTGACTTTTCTTGATTTTACTGAGATGCCTCCTTCCTCTAACAATTTACTGAACACTCTTTCAGGTTTTTTTTTTTTTTACTAATTTCTGATCCCGTATTTCTACTATAATACAACCCAACAAAATGACACCAAACAAAACAGCTCCTCAGGAAAAGCCGTCAGAGCCCAACTGCCACCACAGGCTTCCCACAAGCCTCTCTCTCAAACACAAGTCTCCTCCTCTTGAGGCCGATTGGCTGGGTCACGTGGGCGAAGCCAAAAAGTCCCCCAATGAGCAGTTCCATGGTCTGAAAGGGAAGGGAACCAGCCCAATGTGCATCACCACAGAGGAGCCAATCAGCTAGATGTTGCTGGGGCCGCTGTGAGCCAATCATCCGCTGGCAGTCTGAAAGGTCGGGGAAACCGCTCATTGAGCATCTCAATGAGCATCACCACAGAGAAGCAAATCAGCTAGATGATGCTGGGGCCGCTGTGAGCCAATCAACAGCCGGCAGATGGAAGTTTGCTGGCAGCTGCAAGTTTGCTGGGGCTCCTTTGGCTGTGGCTCTCAACAGATTATTCTCAGAAATATTCAACCACCTGACATACATATTTGTTTCCTAGTACTGAAAACTAACTTCAGTGAATGGTCCTTATATATCCTAATATTTCTATAGTAACTGACCAAGTTTAACATCAATGCAGTTAGATTCCTATGGGACATGATATGTATTTTTAAGTTCATTTTTATTCCACACTGGTACATTACTATTTCTTCAGTTTATGGACATCATAGGATATATCCTTTCATCCACAAATTCACAAATTTATAGGCATGTGGTTCACTTTCTATCACTTCCTCTTTCAGAAAACATGTATTCCTCTATGATTCTTTAGTGGTCTTTTCACTAGACTTCTTTCTAAAAACATTATTTTCGATTCTATACTCATTTTTGAAGCAAAACTCACACACTCTTCATGATAAACCATAACCCTAATATTACCATTAGATGTATAACTGGTTGGAATTAATGTATATATATATATATATATATATATATATATATATATATATATATATATATATATATATATATATCAATATAAGATTTACTATATATTTTCAAATATAATTTCAATGCATTATTTAAAGTTGGAACCAGTTATATAATTTATTCACAATATGGTCTATTCATGCATCATCTCTTATTCATCAACACAGGGTACGCCTATTTTATCCGCAATACTAATTTATAAGTTTTCAAAATATTGCTCCTCATATTGGTGGAAGAAATACTCATGTCATCTGATCTACATATATATTTTACCACAGTAATATTCTTGACACAAAATGCAAAGGTCACACTTATGATTGTACTAAAGCCTAAATTTAAAGTGAGCATGGATTACTAAAATCCTCCATGTCTAGGTTCCCTAATGCACTCAAATGTCAATCCTATTGGTGACTAAATAATTGTTTCTTCCTAAGATTATATATTCAACCTCAACCCTGTTGAAAATATCTAATTCTATCACTCACTTTATACGTTGCCTGATTTCCTAATGTCTCTATTGATACATATTTACTCTCTTTCCTACATATTTTCCCCAGTTCATCATTGTGACTGACTCTTCACATGTGCTGACATTTACATTCACTCTCTAACTGAAACCCTATTGCTAAAGAACTTTTGGTCCAACTCCTAGACTCACTCTTCTTCCTAATCCTACAGACAATCTTCCTAATCCTATGGACTATCCCTTTTGGACTGGATGATCTCTTCTAAATTCAGTCATCTGAGGTATAGCAACCTATGCCATTGTAAATGAATTTATCTGAGACCTCGGTGCAGAACATAATTCAAGCTTAGTATGCCAATCAATCGCCAAATGCCCTTCTGGGCTTCAAATCTTACCTAGATTTCTTTTTTCGTACTTACATTTCACGTCTATATTCTTATAAGTATCAGAGGTTCCCAAACCATTATTCATCCATCAGAATGATTCCTAACCAAAATCGAACATGCTATTAACCCTAACCATACAATGTTCCGTCAATCTAACTTTACAGAAGAGGAGGGACCGAGTTGGTCTTACAATACAGGAAGGTAGGGGATCTTCCACCTGCTGAGAACCTCAAAAGTCCATGCAGAAATGATCGATGGAGAAGATTTAGGCAGCTATTTAGGACCTGAGAGAGGAAAAGTCATCTTCCATGGCAAACAACCTAGTCAGGATGAAGGGATGTTTCTGAATCAGCCTCTCTCTTCTTAATGTAGAGAAGTCGGATCAAACCAGGCCTTTGTGGAGAGCTGTTCCCAGGTGCCTATGGTTTCTATACCATTCTAATTTGTGAATGTGTCACAAGAAGTAGGGGCAGCCTCCATCTTATGAGAACCTAGGAAGCAACTGTTAGGACATATTGGTGGCCAAGTCAGTGACCTCATTCAGTTCCTGAAGGAAGTGACCTCACCTACTTCCTTGGTGATGGAATTCTCTGAATTTGGGATCCAGGAAGCCAGGCACCCAGAGCCATTACCCGTCCAAGTCCCAGTGGTCTCACTTGTTTGGATTTACCAAGGATAGAATCAGTCTTTCTAGGTACCTCTTCATGTGAAGATGACTTATTAGAAAAACATCCATTCCTAAAGACATAATCACGTTTTTTCTACCTATTCTCAGAAACAACTGAGACAAACCCAGAACTGACATCCACACACCCAGGCACCTCCTTCCCCAAGTAGGTCGTGACTCTTCTGAATGTCCTCTACCAGTCAGAGGACATTCAGAAGAGTCACAGACCTACTTGGGGGAAGGAGGTGCCTGGGTGTGTGGATGTCAGTTTGTGGTTTTGTCTCATGTTCTGAGAATAGGTAGAAAAAACGTGATTTATTTCTTTAGGAATGGACTGTTTCTAATAAGTCATTTGACATGGTGAGTGTTTCTATTTCTGTGTATGCCACTGTGTCCGTGGTTGTAGACATTAGAAAAGAGAATGCATCAATGAATATGTCCTGTGTAGTAGAATGCCTCCCAGCAATCAACCTGTCCAATTTATGAAAGGACTGCGGCTTGCCTTACCAATGGGAAACACCTCCAACCTTCCTAAGTTCCTGTTTTCTTCCAGAATTCTGGCCACTAGCCAGAATATGCTCATTGTTTTTTATCCATGATATGTACCAACTCCAATCACTGTGACATGACCATGTACTGAATAGCTGAAGGAATTGGCATGGCGAGCATCTCAAAAAACTCAGATATCAGTGTGGCCAGGAAACTCTCAGTGGAGATACCCTGCTTTGGGCCTTTTGCTTACATTTTGTTCTGTTGCCCTGAATGTCAGGAAGGTATTTGCCTCTGGCCACCCCTTTGTGAAGACTGAAAAAAACAGTTATCAAATGGAAATGAATGAGGATCACCTGTGGCTCTTGGCATAATTGCTTTGGAAAGGGAGGTGTCTGTATCAGCCACTTGGCCCTGTGTGAGGCTCCAGCTTAGATTCTCAGCACCTGATGGATCTAAAGAAAGATCCCATGTGTGCATACAAAACCAAAATGGCAAAAAGATCAGTCATTGTGGATGAAGTCTCTAGCCTTCTTCTGTGATGTTCCTGACTCCATCAAGTGAGAATAGGGATCCTTTGGGTCAAATGAGTTCTTCAAAGCCATGCAGAAGTGCTTGGGTTTTCTCATGACTCCAAACCACATAAAGAATCTATACCTGACATTCAGTAGGCCTCAAATGGAGAAGCAGAGCAGTATTAACGGCAGGTCTATTTAATCACTCCTGGTTCACAGGAATGGTGTCCAGGCCACCCTGACTTTAGGCAAATGATGGCCAAAGGTGCTCATTTTGGTCACTGTCTTGGGCTGCGCCCCTCATGGAAAAATTCAGCCAGAGGTTATGATGAGTGTCTATATGGAGAACATGAGGGCCTTGTGGGAGTGTTTAGGTTTTAATTTTGGTCATTTGTGTGGCGGTTGGAAGAAATGACTGGGTCCAACTGGTCTTGAACTCTGGTGAGAGTTCAAGGGGACTTAGAGACTGAGTTCTGGAAATGAACTCAGAGAAGTATTGCCATGAATTGTGTTGGGATTTTCGCAGGCCACACATGAGAGTCGCCCTTATAAACTGAGATCTAGGTCCAGGGTGGCTTTCCACAGAGCACTGAGAATCACAGCCTGGATATCACATGATTTTTTCTAAAACACATGGCAGGCATACTTGAGCATCAAAACACACAGGGACCTCACATTGTAGACCTCAATAGTCCTGGATTTCGGTGACCTTTTGGCCACTCCTTGGGAAGACTTGCCTGTGAGAGTTTTCCAGAGGTTTCATTGAAATGAGCTTCCTCACCATTTAATGTTTCCTGAAAAAATTGAAACCCACAGTGCCTCCAACCTCATGCTTGAATAATGGCTAGATAAATACCATGAAATTCTTAAAATTCCCTTGACCAGGTTGCACAGGAGAACCTTTGGATATACTGTTGCTGACGATGAGTGTATCAGACAGTTCCTTGATTGACTGGGTTTCATGAAAATGGTTTAGAACAGAGATGCCAGTAAGTTCAAGCCTGCTGATTAGTGGACCTACAGCAGAGATGTGCAGTTTTGTGATAAAACTTCTGTCGTGGGGCCTTGTGGATCTGCCTTTGACTTCCAAATGGCTTGTGGCTGACATGGTGCATCCAGCAGACCCTTATATGTAAAGGCATCTTTTTATAAGTAGAGGTTTAAGGGAAATCTTAACAATCAGGTTATTATGGTCAAGGGGGCAAACTGTGTGGGATAGAAACCTGGTTGGTGCATTCTCCTGCTGACCCTGACCCACCACACATGACAGAACTCCCTCCAGCACTGTGTTCCAGTTGAGCTCCTTGTATTCCATGAAGCAAATATTAAATTCCCAGTGCAGCACCAAGAATCACGACGAAATGTTGAGGATGACCAAATGGATACACAGCCAACATGTGGATACACTTAGCCCCCCGTGGCCACAGTTTACCTACAAAGAGAGAATTCAGCACTGCTGCCTCATGTTCATTGGAAAATAAGAAACCATATCCACAAGGTCACAGAGATGAAGACCCAGCTTTGATGGTCTCCCTAGAAAGGAAGCTAAAGCTACTGACAACAACATATGTTTTAAGTGCCCAACCTCAGAGACAGTTTCTCAAGAAGTCTTTAGGCAGGCAGAGGTCCATGTTTGTGGAGTGTTTACCCTGTCCCTTACTTTTGGAAACTCCTCTACCACTTCCAAAGTTGTGAACTCCTGATCGTATTCCATTCCAGATATGTAGTCATGGATTTTCTAACTCTTCTCCTCTAATTGTGTCTTACTTGGGGCGTAGGTGATATCTAGGTGTTGTTCTTGATGAGAGTGGGAAGATTTTTGTGTACCACATATTTGCATACACATTGGATTCATTTTTCTATTTTCCATTCAATATACTGATTCCCTGACACTAACTCACACCCTACTAGACTCTGATTACTAATCCTAATATAATGGAGGAAAGTAACCGAAACATTATAGAAACACAAGCAGTTCAGAGGAGGCATGGTGTATAGTTGGACTTGTTATTTGCATGATAAATGGTAGGTGCTAAAAATATATTCAATTGTTAATTGAAATAGTTCTCCATTCTTTTTAATGTTAACTTATTTCTGAATTTCTGTCTCCATTTCTCTGGAGCCAATTCAGCACATGTATTTTTATGTGCACATATAGAATCCTACCTGGTATCACACGTACATTTTTGTGAGGTGGCTAACTTTGCAGATACAAATTGTGAGAAGAGATCACTCCTCCTAAACGCTTTTGGATCTTAAAATTCCACCTATGGGTGAGGTTCCTAGTTGAACAACATTATACATAAATCCATGTTCACTAAAATGAATACTTTTTAATCTGTGGATGATATATATTTCAAGATAAATTTTGATACCCATATATATTTATATATTGCTACTTTTTAATATATCTGTGATATATATATATTTTTACACCCTCCTGATTTTTCAAAATATGAAATATATGTGTCTTATATACACTCCCTAAATTCATTCATGTCATGAATGTGGATTTATAATAAAATGTTCACAAGATTATGCTCAGATATATTCATCCACCTGAAATATATATTTGATTCCTAGTACTGAAAACTAACTTTAGTAAATGGTCCTTTCAAATCCTAATGTTTCTACAGTAACTGACCCAGTTTAACATCAATGCAAGTAGATTCCTATGGGACATGATATGTATTTTGACATTCATTTTCATTCAACACTGGTACATTACTATTTTTTTCAGTTTTTGCACATCATAGGATATATATTTCATCCACAAGTTAGGAAATTTATACGATTTTTTTTATACTTACAATCACTTCCTGCTTCAGAACACATGTATTCCTCTATGTTTCTTGATTCGTCTTTTCATGAGACTTCTTTCCAAACACATAATTTTCCATTTCCATAATCACTTTTGAAGCTAAACTCACACACCTTTCATGATAAAACATAACCCTAATATTACCATTAGATGCATAACTCGTTGGAATGAATGATTGTATATCAATATAAGATTTCTTATATATTTTCAGATATCAATTCAATCCATGATTTAAAGTGGAAACAGTTATATTATTTATTCACAGTATTGTCAATTCATGCATTACTTCTATATTCATAGACACAGGGTACAACTCTGTGTACCCCCAACACTAATTTATACGTCTTCAAAATATTGCTTCCAGAAATGTTAGAAAAAATACTCATGTCACCTGATCTACATATACATTTTATCACTGTAATATTCTGATCACAAAATGCAAAGGTCAAACTTATGATTGTAGCAAATCCTAAATGGAAAGTGATCCATGTCCAGGTTGCCTAATGCTCTCAAATGTCAATCATATTGCTGACTACATATTTGTTTCTTCCTAAGATTATACATTGAAACTCAACCTTGTTGTTAATGTCTAATCCTATCATTCACTTTATACTTTGCCTGATTTCATAATGTGAGTATTGATATCTGATTTCCTACATATTTTCTCCAGTTCATCATTGTGACTGACTCTTCACATGTGCTGACATTTACATTCACTCTCTAACCGAAACTCTATTGCTAAGGAACTTTTGTTCCAAATCCTATACACAGTCTTCTTCCTAAACCTACCAACTATATTCCTAATCCTACCGACTATCCCTTTTTGAATGGATGTTCTCTTCTACATTTAATTATCCAAGTAAAGGTCGGATGAGGTCGAAAGAAGAGACCACCAAGAGACTATCTCATGCAACAGCGCAGTGTTTATTGGGGGTCCAGCATGCTGATGCTCAGAGCTCACTTGAATAGAGTAGAGAGCCCTTAGAACAGCTTAAGCAGAGCTTATACACTTTCCTTGGTGACGGCAGGGAGGGAACTTTATTGATAGGTCAGGGCGAGTGGTCAGTTTGCATGCAACCCAGTGAGGGAGCACATTCTGCAGTTAGTCAGTTGGGGACAGCACATTCTGGGAACAAGATTAGCAAACATTTCTCAAGATTTCAACAGTGTTTTGTTAAGCATACAGGAAAAAAGGAAGTGAAAAGTGCCTATTTAATTAACCTTTCATTCCCCACTTCTTCTTCTGGCTACTTTTAATCATAAAAGTGATCATTGCGGGGTGTCACATTCTATGTTTGCTAGTGGGGTATTACCATAAGTTTAACTCATCCAATTTGAGCTTGGAAAAAAGAAATTACACGGTTGAGCAAACAGGGTTTTATAGTTAGCAATAATATGAGGATAATTATTGAACTGTCCAGGGTTGATTAATGCGTAGTTAACCAGGGGGACTGTGTGAACCAAGACTCAAACCACCCTTTTTGGGCCTCTCTCTCTCATTGACACTCTTCAAGGCATCTTTTTAATTTACTCCTAGATTTTTTTACAACTCCAGTATGGTCGGCAAAAACACAACATTCTCCATCAATGCAGAACAAAGGCCCCCTTCTTTCATGAAGAGGAGGTTCAACCCTCGCCTTTTCTGTAAAATAACTTCAGAGAGAGAGGTTAAAGATTCCTGCAAAGCCAAGATGGAGGATTCTAATATCTTTAAGTTTTGGTCTATTGCTGCTTCTAATTGTGTCATTTGTTGTATCCCATGGACCAAGGCAGTGGTTCTTGTGCTCACGCCTGCAGCAACTCCTATTCCTAATAGGATGGCTAAAGTGATGGATATATGTTCTCAGTGGAACCGGGTTTTATGCCTCCCTATTTGAAGTTCAAATGAACCTGCATTATGATAAAGCACTCTGGGAAACATCTGCACCTTTACACATTTAATCACATCGTCTTGACAATTTCATGAAAACATAAACAATGTTTAAGTCTATAGAATTATACTGTTGTAGAGACGGACAAGGCACGGCACCTAAGATACTACCAAAAACAGGGAAACTTTCCATTTTATCAGCAACCGGATTCAGAGGGCATTACTTCTGTTATAATCAATTAATTCCCTGAAACTCACGTTTAGGTAGTTTCAGAATTTTGTACCCAACATATAAGGGAAGGGGCGCAGAAGTTCACAGCCTGCAGAAGTTCACAAAAAGCAAATTTTTTTCTGTTTTATTCCTCTGTTCTGGGCAAGTTAACTTTTCAAGGACACCTGGGTGAAGGAGAGCTTTTTTTTCCCTTTATTTTTCCCCCTTCCAGCTGTTACCATGGAGCCCAGTTGGTAACTTCTTTATCTTTGAAATGTAGCCATCTCTGTGAAGCCCCAGATCAATGCCAAAGGCCTTGTTCACATATTTTGTGAAAAACTAGTAAGGGGGTGTCTAACTTAGGAGTGCTGATATTTTTAGCCAGTGACCAAGTACAACAGGGCAACATGAAAAGAGGAAGTTTATCTACTTTGAAGTCTTTCATGGGGACTCTTTTCCTGAAAGTCCTAAAGTCAGCCATGCTGAAGACTTCTGTAGAAGGTCAATTAATGTTTTTCTGTGGGCCTGGAACAGAGGGGGGAGATGGGGAAGGCGTGGCTGTGAGCAGCTCCGTGGATCTGAGAATGAGGTAGCAGAGATGTGAAAGAATACTGGCAAAGGTGTTTGTGATTTTCCTAGCAACAAAAAGGTGAGCAGTAGAACAGGTAGAGCAGAGGAGAAGATAGGAGTTAGTATCCCTAAAAGCCTGTGAGGGACTTTAAATTCTTAGTAACCTGTTTTCACTAATGACAAAGAAACTTTAAAGGCCATTTTCACTACATCTTGGATAGGGGTCTGAGGGTTCTCCTCAGCTGGTTTGAGCTTTGGGTTAGCTGGTAAGAGGAACTGGTGGGACCCGGTGTGGGCACTGATTGGAGAAGAGAGGAGTGATTCGGTGGAGGGTTACCTCAGTACCTGCTACCTCAGAAAGGGGGAAATGGTCTGAGATCCGGCGGAGGTTTGGGTTTTTAATCTAGTAATTGGAGGGGAGAAATCATGTTGCTGAGGTGAGAGTGACAGCAGAGAGTCTGGAGCAGAAGGCTGAGTGTGAGGACCTATTGGAGAAGCATAGTTCAGGATGTGAGCGAAGGAGGGAAAAGGCCTCCACATAAGGAAATCTCCTTTCACCCTTTTGAGGACATTCAGAAGTTAAAAAGGTCATGGAGAATTTGAGGATCTAGAGACCCCTCTAGGGGCCAACAGTTTGGGTGATCTAATTGGTAATAGGGCCAATGCTGTGTACAGAATTTGATGAGGAGTTTGGGTTCCATCATGCACTGCCTGTATGATCACATCCCTAGACTTACAGAAGAAGTCGGCATTCCCCCCACACAACCGTGACTGTTTGTGGCTTTGGTAGTCCACCGGGCAAACATAGTAATCTAGGCTAGCCAACCTGCATCTGGCTCGCGTGTCCCTACATCCATAATGATTGTTTCCATTATCAATGGTGCAGAATGGATTTAATGGAAATTTAGTGGGATCCTCTTCATCAGGTATATCCCAATAGGAAAGACCTATAGCCAGCTGACAAATGTCTGGGTGGATAGATGTCCACCAAGTCCCTAAGTGGGCTGCATGCGAGATAGATCATACTTCTTTACCAGTAGGATTTGTGATCAGCCATCGCTGCTGAACGGGTTTAATAGGTTTAGGACTACTGGTGGTCAAGGGAAGAGTCTATAGCCTTAGACACAGGGTAAATACACAATTTGAAAGTTTTACCAATCTTTTCCAGTTTCCAGCCAGAGTCTGGACAGGGCGCAGGCTTGAGATGAGAGGTATGGATCCAGGAAGTGATTCTGTCTTCCTTTACCGCTCTAGTGTTATGAGTAGCACCTTATATCGTCATTTCCAGTGGGGTTTCAGGGATGACACCTGATGTCGACTTATGTAGATGAAGTCTCTTACTTGATATTGATGTAGAGTCCATTCGTCCCCAGGTTGATAGGCATTGGCCATCTGTTTTCACAGGTATCCCTGAGTTCTTTCAAGAGCTTTAATTCAGTCAAGCAATGGGGTGTGGAAGGAATCGTTAGGTCTTAGAGTTGGGGTTAGGTCCCTTACTGAAGGAGGGGAACCATGGACAATTTCATAGGGGGTGAGGTTACACAAAGAAACAGAGGGAGTGTTTCTTCCATGAAATAGTGCATAAGGCAGGAGCATAGTACAATCTATTATGCAGGTTTCTAAGCTTAATTTCGTTATGGTCTCTTTAATGGTTCTATTCATTCTTTCTACCTGTCCTGAACTCGGTGGTCTATAAGCACAATGTAACTTTTAATTAATCCCCAGGGTCTTGCCTAACCCCTGACTTACTTGGGCTTCAAACGCCAGTCCATTATCAGACCTTATTACTTTAGGCAGGCCGTATCTTGTAAAACAATCTTTCAGGATCTTCTTGACAACCATTTGCGCTGTTTCGTTTTTTTTCTTTTTTCCTGGAAAAGGCTTCAATCCATCCTCAAAATATATCTACAAAGACTAGGCGATATTTAATTTCAAACCTTGCTGGCTTAATTTTAGTAAAGTCCACTTCCCAGAATTGTCCTGGTCTGGTTCCTCGTAGGTGCTTTTTTGCAGGAAGCTTGGAAGGGTAAGCATTAACCATGACAGACCTGACAGGCTTTTGTTACCCATTCAGTTATTTCCTTTTGCTTTGAGTCGGTTAGTAAAAAACTCTGTTCTTGATCCTTCAGGAATGAATGCAATTTCTTTGAACCAAGGTGAGTGAGTTGATATACATTTTCTACTGACATATTTAGAGCCGTGACTATAGGAGTTTTTATTGAAGGATTTAGAAATTCCACTTGTGGGCCTTCAGGGTTAAAAGTTATTTTGGCCCGGAGCTTGGTGAGCAGATCTCTGCCCATCAATGGGGCCGGGCATTCTGGGATTACTAAGAACGAGTGATGGATTTTTCCTTTCCCCTGGTCCATGGTCCTCTTAGTTGTCCAAACCCGATATTTTCTGCCATTAGCCCCTTGAATTAGAGAACTTTTTATTTGATAGAGAGACCAATGGGGCCATAAGGGCAGAGTATATTGCCCCTCTATCCACTTCAAAGTTTGCTAGGGTCCCCTCCACTTCAAAATTTACCCTGAGCTCTCGGAGGGGATCTGAGACCCAACATTCTTAGTCATCCTCCAGAGTCAGAATGGCTGGCTAGAGTGGCTGTCTCTTTCAATGGCACTCTTTGAAGCAGTGTCACATTAAATTGAGGCCAGGGGTGGCCTCTAGTCTGGGCCCTGGTATCCCTTCCTGTCTCCATGTTTCTTATTTCTGGCCTATTTGTTGTTGTGACCAGGACCTTAGTCAATGCCTTAGTCTGTCTTTTGTTTCTTTTATCCTTCCTTTGCTCCCTACTCTTCCTCACTTTCTATCTTATAGTATACCTTCTCGGCTACTCTGACTAAATCTCTCAAAGTCATATCTTGTAATCCATCTAAGCATTGTAACTTTCTTTTAATATCCATGGCAGCTTGCCCATAAAGGCCATCTTGACAGATGACTTTTGATCCTCTGCCTGAGGATCGAAAGAGTATATCTCCTATATGCCTCCATAATTCTCTCTAAAAACATAGAGGGAGATTCATCAGGCCCTTGAATAATCTCTCTTAACTTGGCAAAATTTGTAAGTCGCCTAGCGGCCACTAAGATACCCACAATTAGAGCCCAGTGATAAGTGGACAGATGCTCCCTACCTTCAAAGGTGTTGGGGTCCCAGTTTCGTCGATTCAAGGCAAAGCTGGGTTAAATATGTTGGGAAGTTTTGTCGGTCACACATCTGGTCAGAGGATATTTTTCTCTAGCATCCAGGAGGATTCTCTTTTGTTTCTCTGTCATGAAGAGACAACCCTAGGTGTTGTTGGCAGTCATCCCAAGTAGGCTGGTGTGAAAACATCAATGACTCAACCACACCTAGGAGCCGGTTGGGGTCCTCGGTAAAAGGGGGATTTTTATTTTTCCAGTTATATTGGTCTGAAGAGGAGAAAGGTAAATACTGGTAGGCTTGCATTTTTTCCCCAAGGCCGTTGTCAATCATTGGCCCCTAGGGATGGGGAGGGGGAGCATCATTCGAGTTCCAGGTTTTTCAATCATTCACCGCTGGTGAGTACCTTTAGCCGGGCTAGCTTCCTCCAGAAGAGGAGGGGCTGTGTGTGCTGCGGGGAAATTATCTGGAGGGCGCTGGGCTGGCTTAGCTTTCTCCAATGGTGAAGAGGTTGAGTCAGCAGCAGGGGAATCACTTAGAGGGTGTTGGTCTTTGGGGGACGTGGGCAGGAGATAAGGAGGGGGACGAGAGTCCAGTAGAGTCAAATCTTGTGTATCAGGGAGAACAGAGGTTGGAGGAGGAGGAGGAGCAGAGGGTTTGAGAGATCATGGTGGAAGGAGTAGGAGTGGGGGTAGGGGCAAGGAAATGCTTCACTCATGAAGGAGATTTGCAGAGGTCCTGCCAAGTTAAGATATATGGCTGTTGATCCAGATGGCTATGTGGCCCTGGCTGAAAGACAATATCGTCTGACTTTTTAAATTAGTGGGAAGTAGAAAGATCCTTCTAGGGGTCATCCGAATCCAAAGGTGGGCCATTCTGAGGCACAGAGAGTCTGCCAGGTCCAGAATTTTACTGAAAAAGAAAGATTCTGAGCCCTTAAGTGTACTTTGGTCCAGTGATCAAGGGTCAGGGACAGAGGCATTGAAGTGCTCTGTCCCATAATGAAAGATACACAAACAGTAAAAGCAATGACACACGACACAGACAAGACAAGGAAATAAAGACAGACAATGGAACTTCCAACACTGAGACCAGGACTAAGTATCTGGCCCAACCCGATGGGCTGGCGATACTGAATCTGAAACAAAATATCACTGAATTGAGGAGACTATTGCTCCTCAATTTCCCGAATACTCTGGAGCATCCCCCAGGGATGTGGCCTGTGGCTCTGTGACACGTATGTCAGCCACCTTCAGAGAGAGCTCACACTCTTCATTGACAGCCATTTTGCGAAGCCCTAACCTGAAACCTGAAACCAGAAAGAGGCACCATACATACCCCAAGAGGAGCCTGTTGGGGTCTCTCGTTCGCCGCTGCCGGATCTCAGTGGAACCTCCATATGTAAAGGTCAGGCGAGCATCGGGTGAAGAGCCCACCAAGAGACTGTCTCAAGCAAAAGCAAAGGGTTTATTGGGGATTCAGCATGCTGGGGCTCAGAGCTCACTTGAATAGAGCAGAGAGCCCTGAGAACAGCTTAAGCAGAGCTTATATACTTTCCTTGGAGAGGGCAGAGAGGAAACTTTATTGTTTGGTCTGGGCGAGTGAGCAGTTTGCGTGCAACCGGGTGAATGAGTACATTCTGCAGGTTGGCAGTTGGGGACAGCACATTCTGGGAACAAGATTAGCAAACAGTTCTCAAGATTTCAATAGTGTTTTGTTAAGCATACAGAAAAACAGCAAGCGACATTTACCTATTTTACTAAATTTTCATTACCGAATATACTTTGCCAGATTTCCTAATGTCTCTATTGAAATCTGCTTTCCTACATATTTTCCCCAGTACATCATTGTGACTGACTCTTCACAAGTGCTGATATTTACATTCACTCTATACCCGAAACCCCATAGCTAAAGAACTTTTGGTGCAAATCCTATACTTACTCTCCGTTATAAACTTACCAACTATCGTCCTAATCCTACCGACTATCCTTTTTTTAATTTTTTTTCTTAAAGAAAGAGTTAGAGAGAGAGGGAGAGAGAGAGAGAATTTATTAACATTTAGTTTTTTTAGTACTTGGCAGACAAAACATCTTTGTTTGTACGTGGTGCTGAGGATCGAACTCGGGCCGCACGCATGCCAGGCGAGGGCGCTACCACTTGAGCCACATCCCTAGCCCCCCGACTATCCATTTTTGACTGGAAGTTCTTTTTACAATCAATCATTCAAAGTACAAGGTCCTATGACTTTGTATATTGATTTATCTGAGACATCTGTGCATCAAATAAATCAAAGCTAAATATTGCAATCAAAGACCCAATGCCCTTCTGGGCTTCAAATATTACCTTTATTTCTGTTTTCGTACTTATATTTCACCTATATATTCTTGAAAATATCGAAGGTTCACCATACCATTATTCATTCAGCAGAATGATTCCTAACCCCAATCGAAACTGTTATTAACCCTAACCATACACTCTTCCCTCAATCTAACTTTACAGAAGAGCAGGGACAGAGTTGATCTTACAATACAGGAATGTACGGTTTCTTCCAACTGCTGAGAAACTCAAAGGTCCACGCAAAAATGATCTCTGGAAAAGTTGTAGGCACATATGTAGGAACTGAGAGAGCAAAAGTCATCTTCCATTGAAAACAACCTGGTCAGGATGAAGGGATGTGTCTGAATCAGCCTCTCTCTTCTTAATATGGAGAAGAAGGACCAAACCAGGCCAGTGTGGAGAGCACTTCCTGGGTGCCTATGGTTGATATACCATTCGAACTTTTGAAAGTGTCACAGGATGTAGGGGCAGCCTCCATTTCATGGGACACTTTGAAGCAACTGTTAGAACAAAGTGGTTGCCAAGGCAGTGACCTCATTCAGATCTTGAAGGAAGTGACCTCACCTAACATCCTTTGTGATGGACCACTCTGAACTTGGGATCCAGGAAGCCAGGCACCCAAATCTTGTCTCAGTCCCAGTCCCAGTCCCAGTGGTCTCAATTGTTCGGATTTACCAAGGACAGAGTCAGTCTTTCTTGGTACCTACGGAGGTGAGGATGCCCAAATGCCAGGAAAGCTCTGAAGAGTGGCCTTTCCTGAGAAAGCAGTTAGTGGATCACCGCTGGCTCCTGAGAACTTCACAGTGTTGACCAAGGAGACCAGATCTGAGACAGGACAGGACATTTCGGGGTAACATAGTATGGCCCACCAATCAGAGGACACTATGGATAGTCACAGACTGACTTGGGGGAAGAAGTTGTCTTTGTGGATGTGGCTGTTGGTTTGTGGTTTGGTCTCATGTTCTGAGAATAGGTAATAAAGGCGGTTTTTTGGTTTGAAGTGAATTGTTTCTAATAAGTCTTATGAAAAGGCGAGTGTTTCTAAGTCTGTGTATCCCACTGTGTCCGTGGTTCTAGACATCAGAAAAGAGAATGCATCAATGGATGACTCCTGTCTAGTAGAAATCTTCCCAACATTCATCCTGCCAATTTATGAATGGACTGCGGCTTGCCTTATGAATGGGCAACACCTACTATCTTCCTAAGTTTCTATTTTGTTCCTGAATTCACTCCACTCTCCAAAATAGGCTCATGGTTATGTGTCCAATATATATACCACCTCCAAGCTCTGTGACATGGCCATGTACTGGATAGCTAAAGGGAATGGCGAGCATCTCAGAAAACTCAGATATCAGTGTGACCAGGAAAGTCTCAGTGGAGAAATCCTGCTTTGGGCCATTTGCTTACCTATTGTTCTGTTGCGCTGAATTTCAGAAAGCTTTTTGCCTCAGACTACTCCTTTGTGAAGCCTGAAGAAAAGAGTCTTCAAATGCAAATGAATGGGCATCACCTGTGGCTCTTTGCTTGATTGCTTTGGAAAGGGATGTGTCTGAATCAGCCTCATGACCCTGTGTGAGGCTGTGGCTTAGATTCTTAGCACCTGATGGATCTAAAAAAAGATACCATGTGTGCATCCAAAACCAAAATGGCCAAATGAGGAGTCATTGTGGATTAAGTCTTTTGCTTTCCTCTGTTAGGTTCCTGAAATCCATCAAGTGAGAATAGGGATCTTTTGGGTCAAATGAGTTCTTCAAACCCTGCAGAGACTAGCCCAGAGGTGCTTGGCTTTTCTCATGACTCCAAATCACATAAAGAATCTATACCTGAAAGTAAGTAGGCCCCAAATTGGAGATGCAGAGCAGTATTAAGTGCAGGCCTATTTAATCACTCTTGGTTCTCAGGAAGGGTGTCCAGGCCACCCTGACTTTAGGCAAATGAGGGGCAAGGGAACTTATTTGGATACTGTCTTTGTCTGTGCCCCTCATGGAAATTTTCAGCCAGAGGTTATGATAAGTGTCTATATGGAGAATGTTGAGGGCCATGTGGGAGTGTTTTGGTTTTAATTCTGGTCATTTGTGTGGCGGTTGGAAGAGATGACTTAGTTCACCTGGGCTTGAACTCCGGTGTTATTAGAGACTGAATTCTGGAACTGTCCTCAGAGAAGTATTGCCATGAATTGTGTTGGAATTTTAGGAGGCAACACATGAGAGTCATCCTGAAAACTGAGATCCTGGCCAAGGTGGCTTCCACAGAGCACTGGGAATCTCAGCCAGGATTTCACGTGATTTTATTCTGAAAGTCTTGGCAGCCATAATTGAGAGTCAAAACACACATAGACCTCACATTTTAGACCTCAATGGGCCTGGATTCATGTGAAATATTGGCCACTCTTTGGGAAGCCTTGCCTGTGAGAGTTCTCCAGAGATTTCTTTGAAATGAGCTTCCTCACCATTTAATGTTTCCTAAATAATTTGAAACCCACAGTGCCTCCAACTTCATCTTTGAAAAATAGCTAAATACATACCATGAAGTTTTTGAAATTTCAATGACCAGGTGGCAATGGAGAAACTTTGGATGACTTGTTGCTGGTCATGAGTGTACCAGACTGTGCTTGGATTTACTTGGTTTCATGAAAACAGTGTAGAAAAGAGATCGCTGTAAGTTGGAGACTGCTGAGTAGTGGGCCTAGAGCAGTGGTGTGCAGGTATGTGATAAAACATCTGTGGTGGTACCATGTGGATCTGCCCTTGGATTCCAAATGGCTTGAGACTGACATGGTGAAGTCAGCAGACCCTATTATATAAAAGCATCTTGTTATATGGAGAGGTTTCCGGGCAATGTTCAGAATCATATTGCTATGGACAAGCGGGCAAGCTATGTGGGGTAGAAGCCTGGTTGGTGCATTTTCCTGCAGACCTTGACCCACCACATGTGACAGAACTCCCTCCATCACTGTTACCTGTTGAACTCCTTGTATTTCCTGAAGCAAATACCAAATTCGCAGTGCAGCAGCAAGAAACACCTCGAAAAGTGGAAGATGATCAAATGGCTTCACAGTCCACATGGGAAGACACTTAGACCCCAGTGGCCACAGTTTACCTACAAAGAGAGAATTCAGCACTGCTTCCTCATGTTCATTGGAAAATAAAAAAAACATACCTTCCAGGTCACAGAGATCAGACCCAGCTTTGTTGGTCTCACTAGAAAGGATGCTAAAATTCCTGACAACAACATATATTTCAAGTGCCCAACCTCAGAGGCAGTTTCTCAAGAGTCTTTAGGCCCAATGAGCTCCATGTTTGTGGAGTGTTTACCCTGTCCCTCACTTTTGGAAACTCCTCTACCACATCCAAGATTGTGAACTCCTGAATATTTTCCATTTCCGATATGTATTCACAGATTTCCTAACTCTTCTTCTCTAATTGTGTTTATTTGGGGCAAAGGTAATGTAAAGGCAATGTTCTGGATGAGAGTGGGAATATTTTTGTGTAGCACATATTTGCATACACATTGGATTCATTTTCCTATTTTCCATTCGAATTACTGAATTCCTGACACTAACCCATACCCTAAAAGACTCTGACTACTAATCCTAAAATGATGGACAAAAATAACCAAACAGAATGGAAATGAAAGCAGTTCAGAGAAGGCATGGTGTATAGTTGGACTTTCCTTTTGAATGATAAAGGGTAGGTGTTATAAATCTAGTCAATTTTTAATTGAAATTGATCTCCATGTGTTTTTAAAGTTAACAAATATGTGAATTCCTGTCTCCCTTTCTCTGCAGCCTGTTCAGCACATATATTTTTATATGCAAATATAGAAACATAACTGGTATCACACGTATATCCTTGTGAGTTTTGCTGTCTTGGGAGATACAAATTGTGGGAAGCGATCACTCCTCCTAAACGCTGTTCGAACTGAAACTTCAACCTATGGGTGAACTTCCTAGTTGAACAATATTATACATAAATCCATGTTCAGTAAAATGATTATTTTTGGATCTGTGGATGATATATGATTCATAGTGAATTTCGATTGGCATGCATATTGATACATTTTAGTGTCTGTGTGTGTGTGTGTGTGTGTGTGTATATATATATATATATATATATATATATATATATATATAAATACATAAATGCACACACACATATCTATATCTATATCTATCTATCTATCTATCTATCTATCTATATATATATATATATATATATACTCTCAAGATTTTTCAAAATATGAAATATATGTTTCTTATTATACACTCCCTAAATTCATTCGTGTTCATATATGTAAATTTATAGTCAACATTTCACAAGATTATTCTCATAAAAATTCATCCACTTGAAATACGTATTCATTTCCTAGTACTGAAAACTAACTTCAGTGAATAGTGCATACAAATCATAATATTTCTACAGTAACTGACCCAGTTTAGCATCAATGCAAGTAGATTCCTATGGGATATGATGTGTATTTTGACGTTCATTTTCATTCAAAACTGGTGCATTACTATTTTTTCAGTTTTTGCACATCATTGGATATATATTTCATCCACAAGTTAGGAAATTTATAGGCTTTTTTTATACTTACAATCAAATCCTGCTTCAGAACATATGAATTCCTCTATATTTCTTGACTCATCTTTTCATGAGATTTCTTTCCAAACACATTATTTTCCATTTCCATAATCACTTTTGAAGCTAAACTCACACACCCTTCATGATAAAACATAACCCTAATATTACCATTAAATGTATAACTCGTTGGAATGAATGATTGTATATCAATATAAGATTTTTATATATTTTCAGATATCAATTCAATCCATGATTTAAAGTGGAAACAGTATATTATTTATTCACAGTATTGTCAATTCATTCATTTCTTCTACATTCATAGACACAGCGTACAACTCTGTGTACCCCCAATACTAATTTATACCTCTTCAAAATATTGCTCCCAGAAATGTTAGAAGAAATACTCATGTCACCTGATCTACATATACATTTTATCACAGTAATATTCTGATCACAAAATGCAAAGGTCACACTTCTGATTGTAGCAAATCCTAGATGGAAAGTGATCCTGGATTACTAAAAACATCCATGTCCAGGTTTCCTAATGCTCTCAAATGTCAATCATATTGGTGACTACATATATGTTTCTTCCTAAGATTATATATTGAAACTCAACCTTGTTGATAATGTCTAATCCTATCATTCACTTTATACTTTGCCTGATTTCATAATGTGTGTATTGATATCTGATTTCCTACATTATTTTCCCAGTTCATCATTGTGACTGACTCTCCACATGTGCTGAAATTTACATTCACTCTCTAACCGAAAACCTAGGGCTATTGAACTTTTGGTCCAAATCCTATACTCACTCTTCTTCCGAAACAGACCGACTATCTTCCTAATCCTAACAACTATCCCTTTTTGACTGGATGAACTCTTTTACATTCAATCATCCAGGGTACAAGATGATATGCCATTGTATATTGATTTATCAGAGACATCTGTGCGAACGAAATTCAATGCTAAGTATTCCAATCAAGGGCCCAATGCCTTTCTGGGCTTAAAATCTTACCTAGATTTCTGTTTTCATACTTATATTTCAAATCTATATTCTTATAAATATCCCAGGTTCCCAATACCATTATTCATCCAGCAGAATGATTCCTAACTCAAATAGAACATGTTATTAACCCTAACCATACATTGTTCCCTCAATCTAACTTTATAGAAGAACAGGGACAGAGTTGGTCTTAATATAGAGGAATATAGGGGATCTTCAACCCGCTGAGAACCTCAAAGGTCCATGCAGAAATTATCCCTGGGGAAGATGAAGGAAGCTATAAAGGACCTGAGAGGGCAAAAGTCATCATGTAAGGCAAACAACCTGGTTAGGATGAAGGGATGTTTATGAATCAGCCTCTCTCTTCTTAATGTAGAGAAGATGGACCAAACCAGGTCTGTGTGAGAGCTGTTCCCGGGTGCCTATGGTTGATATATCGTTCTAAGTTGTGAAAGTGTCACAGAAAGTAGGGGCAGCCTCCATCTCATGGGACCCTTTGAAGGAACTGTTAGGACAAAGTGGTTGCCAAACCAGTGACCTCATTCAGTTCCGAACAGAAGTGACCTATCTCACTTCCTTGGTCTTGGAACACTCTGAACTTGGAATCCCAGAAGCCAGGCACACAGAACCAGTCCCAGACAAAGTCCCACTGGGCTCACTTGTTTGGTTTTACCAAGGACAGAATCAGTCTTTCTTGGTACCTACTGATTTGAGAATGGCCAAATGCCAGGAGAGCTTTGGAGAGTGGCCTTTCCTGAGAAAGAAGGTAGTGGCTCAAAGCTGGCTCCTGACAACTTCAAAGAGTTTGCCAAGGAGTCCAGATCTGAGACAGTACAGGGCATTTTGGGGGAACATAGTATGGTACAACAATCAGAGGAAATTCCGGAGAGTCAAAGACCTACTTGGGGGAAGAAAGTCCTATGTTGTTGTGGGTGTGAGTTTGTTGTTTTTTCTCATGTTCTGAGAATTGGTAGGAAAGGCAGTTTGTTTGATTTGAAGTGGACTGTTTCTAGTAAGTCGTTTGACAAGGCAAGTGTTTCTATGTCTATGTATCCACTGTGTTTGTAGTTGTAGACATTAGAAAACATATTGCATCAATGAATGTGTCCTGTCTAGTATAATGCTTCCCAGAATTCATACTGCCCAATTTATGATTGGACTGCAGCTTTCCTTATGGATGGGTAGCAATTACTATCTTCCTAATTTCCTGTTTTATTCCTGAATTCTGGCCACTCTCCGGAATAGGCTCATGGTTTTCTGTTCAAGATACTGTGACATGGCCATGTACTGGAGAGCTGAAGGAAATGGGAGCATCTCAGGAAACTCAGATATCAGTGTGACCAGTAAAGTCTATGTGGAGAAACCCTGCTTTGGGAATTTTGCTTACCTATGGTTCTGGTGCTGTGAATATCTAGAAGGTCTTTGCCTTAGGCCACCCCTTTGTGAATCCTGAAGAAAAGAGTTTTCAAATGGAAATGAATAGGCATCACCTGTGGCTCTTTGTTTTATTGCTTTGTAAAGAGATGTGTCTGAATCAGCCACTTGGCCCAGTGTGATTATTTGGAGAAGTAGATCAGTATTAATGGCAGGCCTATTTGATCATTGCTGGTTAATAGGAAGGGTTTCCAGGCCACCCTGACTTTAGGCAAATTAGAGGCAAGGGAGATTATTTTGGACACTGTCTTGGTATGCACCCCTCATGGAAACCTCAACCCAGAGGTTATGATGAGTGTCTATATAAAAGAAGATGAGGGCCATGTGGGAGTGTTTTGGAATTAATTGTGGTCAGTTGTGTGGCAGTAGGAAGAGATTCCTGGATCAACCTGGGCTTGAACTATGGTGTGATTCCCCTTAGAGACTGAGTTTTGGAACTGAACTCAGAGAAGTATTACCATGAATTCTGTTGGGATTTTAGAAGGCCACGCAGGAGAGTTGCCCTTGGAGACTGAGATTTAGGCCCAGGATGGCTTTCCACAGAGCACTGGGAATCTCAGCTAGGATATCACATGATTTCATTCTGAAAGACTTGGCAGCCATACTTGAGAGTCAAATAACACATGGAACTCACATTGTAGACCTCAATGGGCCAGGCTTCATTTGACCTTTTGGCCACTCTTTGGGAAGACTTTCCTGTGAGAGTTCTCCTGAGCTTTCATTGAAATGAGCTTCCTCACCATTTAATGGTTCCTGAATGAATTGAAATCCACAGTGACACCAACTTCATCCTTGAAAAATGGCTAGATAAATACCATGGAATAATTCCCAAGAGCAGGTGGCACTGGAGAATCATTGGATGTTCTGTTGCTGATCATGAGTGTACCAGACAGTGCCTTGATTTACTGGGTTTCATGAAAATGGTGTAGAACAAAGGTGCCAGTACGTTGGAACCTGCTTAGTAGTGGGCCTAGAGCAGTGGTTTGCAGGTGTATGATAAAACATCTGTGATGGGGCCACATGGATCTGCCATTGGCTTCCAAATGCCTTTTGACTGACATGGTGCAGCCAGCAGACCCTTATATGTAAAGGCATCTTGTTACATTGAGAGGTTTTAGGGCAATGTTCAGAATTGGGTTGCTACAGACAAGGGGGCAAGCTTTGTTGAATAAAAGCCTGGTTGGGGCATTCTCCTGCACACCCTGACCCACCACACGTGAGAGTATTCCCTCCAGCACTGTGTCCCCGTTGAACTCATGGTATTTACTGAAGCCAATACCAAACTCCCAGTGCAGCAGTAAGAATCACCAGGAAAAGTGGAGAATGACCAAATGGCTTCTCAGTCCACACGAGGAGACACTTAGCTCCCAGTGGCCACAGTTTACCTACAATGAGGGAATTTAGAACTGCTGCCTCATGTTCACTAGAAAAGAAGAAACCATGTCCTTCAGGTCACATATATGCAGATCCAGCTTTGATTGTCTCACTACAAAGGAAGCTGAAGCTCTTGACAACAACATATATTACAAGGGCCCAACCTCAAAGGCAGTTTCTCAAAGAGTCATTAGGCCAGAAGAACTCCATATTTGTGGAGTATTTACCCTATCCCATACTTTTGGAAATTCCTCTACCGCCTCCAAGGCTGTGAACTCCTGAGCATTTTCATTTCCACATATGTATTCACAGATTTTCTAACTCTTCTCCACTAATTGTGTCTTAATTGGGGCGAAGGTTATGTCAAGGCATTGTTCTGGATGAGAGTGGGATGATTTTTGTATAGCACATATTTGCATACACATTAGATTCATTTTCATATTTTCCATTTGAAATACTGAATCCCTGACATTAACCCATAACCTACTAGACTCTGACTACTAATCCTAATATGATGGAGAACAAGAAACCTAACAGAATAGAAATACAGGCCATTCATAGGAGGCATGGTGTATACTTGGACTTCCCTTCTGCTTTATCAAGGGTATGTGTTATAAATCTAGTCAACTTTTCATTGTAATAGTTCTCAATGAGTTTTTAAAGTTAACACATATGTAAATTTCTGTCTCCCATTCTCTGTAGCCTATTCATCACATGTATTTTTTATGCATATTGAGAATCCTACCTGGTATCACAAGTACATTTTTGTAAGCTCACTGATTTTGAAAGATACATATTTTGATAAGATATCAATCCCCCTAAATCATGATGGAACTGAAAATTAAACCTATTGGTGAATTTCCTAGATGAACAACATTATATATAAATCGATGTTCAGTAAAATGAATATTTTTGGATATGTGGATGATATGTATTACACGGTGAATTTCGATTAGCATATAGATTGCTACATTATAATGTCTGTGTGTGTCTGTCTATATATATATATATATATATATATATATATATATATATATATATATACTGTCCAGATTTTTCAAAATGTGAAATATATGTTTCTTATTATACACTCCCTAAATTCACTCATGTTTCTATATGTGGTTTATAATCAACTTTTCACAAGATAATTCTCAGAAATATTCATCTGCCTGAAATACATAATTATTTCCTAGTACTGAAAACTAACTTCAGTGAATGGAGCTTACAAATCCTAATATTTTTACAGTAACTGAATCAGTTAAACATCAATGCAAGTAGAATCCTACGGGACATGATGTGTATTTTGAAGTGCATTTTTATTCAATATTGGTACATTATTATTTTTTCAGTTTATGGACATCATAGGATATATGATTTCATCCACAAGTTCAAAAATTTATAGGCATTTGTTTCACTTTTAATCACGTCCTGCTTCAGAACACATGTATTCCTCTAAGTTTCTTGACTGGTCTTTTCATGAGATTTCATACCAAACACATTAATTTTGATTTCCATAATCACTTTGGAAGCAAAACTCACATACCATTCATATTAATTATCACTCTGATATTACCATTAGATGTATAACTGGTTTGAATGAATGATTGTATGTCAATATAAGATTTCTTATATCTTTTCAGATATCAATTCTATCCATTATTTAAAGTGGAACCAGATATATTATTTATTCACACTATGGTCTATTCATGCATTATCTCTATATTCATAGACACAGTGTACACCTCTTTGTACCCCCAATACTAATTTATACGTCTTCAAAATATTGCTCCCTGAAATGGTGGAAGTGGACTCATGTCACCTGATCTTCATATACATTTAATCACAGAAATATTCTGGACACAAAATGCAAAGGTCACACTTATGATTGTATAAAAGCCCAAATGGAAAGAAAACATGGATTACTAAAAACATCCATGTCCAGGTTCCTAATGCTCTCAAATGTCAATCCTTTTGGTGACTACACATGTGTTTCTTCTTAAAATTATATATTCAAACTCAACCCAATGGAAAATGTCTAATCCTATCCCTCACTTTATAATTTGCCTGATTTCATAATGTCTCTATTGCTATCTGCTTTCCTACATATATTCCCCAGTTCATCATTGTGACTGACTCTTCACATGTGCTGACATTTACTTTCACACTCTAATAAATAACCTATTGCTAAAGAACTTTTGTTCCAAATCCTATACTCACTCTTCTTCCTAAACATACTAACTATCTTCTTAATCCTACCGAGTATCCCTTTTTGACTGGATGTTCTCTTCTACATTCAATCATTCAAGTAACAAGGTCTTATGCTATTATGTATTGATTTATCTGAGACATCGGTGCAGAATGTAATTCAATGCTAAGTATCACAATCAAGGGCCCAATGCCCTTCTGGGCTTCAAATCTTACTTAGATTTCTTTTTTCATACATATATTTCATCTCTATATTCCTAAAATAATCACAAGTTTCCAATACCATTATTCATGCAGCAGAATAATTCCTAACCCAAATGGAACATGTTATTAACACTAACCATACACTGTTTGTGTTAATAACATGTTTACAGAAGAGCAGGGACAGTGTTGATCTTACAATACAGGAATGTAGTGGATCTTCCATCTGCTGAGAACCTCAAAGCGCCATGCAGAAATGATCCCTGGAGAAGATGTAGGCAGGTATGAAAGACCTGCGAGAGCAAAAGTCATCTTCCATCGCAAACAACCTGGTCAGGATGAAGGGATGTTTCTGAATCAGCCTCTCTCATCTTAATGTAGAGAATATGGACCAAACCAAGACTGTGTGGAGAGCTGTTCCTGGTTCCCTATGGTTGATATACCATTCTAATTTGTGAAAGTGTCACAGGAAGTAGGGGCAGCCTCCATCTCATGGGACCGTTGAAAGAAACTCTTAGGACAAAGTGGTTGCCGAGGCAGTGATCTCATTCAGTTCCTGAAAAAAGTGACCTCAACTCACTTCCTTATTGATGGAACTCTCTGAACATGGGATCCAGGACGCCAGGCACCCAGATCCAGTCCCAGTCCCAGTCCCAGTGGTCTCACTTGTTTGGATTTACCAAGGACAGAATCAGTCTTTCTTGGTTCCTCCTAAGGTGAGGAGGCCAAATGCCTGGAAAGCTCGGAAGATGGGCTTTTCCTGGAAAAGCAGGTAGCGGCTCACTCCTGGTTCCTGACAACTTCACAGAGTTGGCCAAGGAGACCAGATCTGAGACAGAACAGGACATTTTGGGGGAACATAGTATGGCCCACCAGTCGGAGGATACTCCGGATAGTCTCATACCTATTTGGGGGAAGAAGGTGTCATTGTCAGTGTGGCTGTGGGTTTGTGGTTTTGTCTCATGTTCTGAGAATAGGAAGGAAAGTCAGTTTGTTTGGTTTGGAGTGAACTGTTTTTAGTAAGTCGTTTGACAAGGCAAGTGTTTCTGGGTCTGTGTATCACACTGTGTCCGTGGTTGTAGACATTAGAAAAGAGAATGCATCAATGGATATGTCCTGTCTAGTAGAAAGCTTCCCAGCATTCATCCTGCCCATTTTATGAATGGACTGTGGATTGCCTTATTAATGGGCAATACCTGCTACCTTCCTAATTTGCTGCTTTCTTCCAGAATTCTGGACACTCTCCAGAATAGGCTCATGGTTTTGTGTCTAAGTTATGTACAACCTCCAAGCTCTGTGACAAGGCAATGTTCTGGATAGCTGAAGGAAATGACGAGCATCTGAGAAAACTCAGATATCAGTTGACCAGGAAAGTCTCAGTGGAGAAACCCTGCTTTGGGCCATCTGCTTACCTATTGTTCTGTTGCCCTGAGAGTCAGGAAGTCTTTGTCTCACCCCACCCCTTTGTGAATCCTGAACAAAATAGTTTTCAAATGGAAATAAATAGGCTTCACCTTTGGCTCTTTCGTTAATTGATTTGGAAAGAGTTGTGTCTGAATCAGCCTCTTGGCCCAGTGTGATTCTTTGACTTAGATTCTCAGCACCTGATGGATCTAAAGAAAGATCCCATGTGTGCATCCAAATCAAAAATGGCAAAAAGAGCTGTCATTGTGGATGAAGTCTCTTGCCTTCCTCTGTAAGGTTCCTGAATTCCATCAAGTGAGAATAGGGATCATTTGGGTCAGATGAGTTCATCAAAGCCCTTCAGAGGCTATCCCGTAGGTGCTTAGGTTTTCTCATCACTCCAATTCACATAAAGTATCTTTAACCGACACTCAATAGGCCTCAAATGGGAAAAGTGGTGCAGTATTACGGGCAGGCTTTTTGATCACTCCTGGTACAAATGAAGGGTGTCCAGGCCACCCCGAATTTAGGCAAATGAGGAGCAATGGAGCTTATTTTGGACACTGTCTTGGGCTTCGTCCCTCATGGACACCTCCAGCCAGAGGTTATGATGAGTGTCAATATGGAAGAAGATGAGGGCCATGTGGGAGAATATCGGTTTTATTGTGGTCATTTGTGTGGCAGTTGGAAGAGATGACTGGGTCCCCCTGGGCTTGAACTCTGGTGTGATTCCCCTTAGAGACTGAGTTCTGGAACTCACCTCAGAGAAGTATTGCCATGAATTGTGTTGGGATTTGAGGAAGCCACGCATGAGAGTCATCTTTGGAAACTGAGATCAAGGCCCAGGGTAGCTTTTCAGAGGGCACTCTGATCTCAACCAGGATATCACATGATTTTATTCTGAAAGACTTGGAAGCCATTGTTGAGAGTCAAAACAGACAATGACATCACATTTTAGACCTCAATGGCCCTGGCTTCTTGTGACCTTTTGGCCACTCTTTGGGAAGCCTTGCCTGTGAGAATTCTCCAAAACTTTCATTGAAATGAGCTTCCTCAACATTTAATGGTTCCTGAATGAATTGAAACCCACAGTGCATTCAACTTCATCCTTGAAAAATGGCTAGATAAATACCATGAAAATTTTCAATTTCCCATGACCAGGTGGCACTGGAGAACCATTGGATATTCTGTTGCTGATCATGAGTGTACCAGACAGTGCCTTGATTGATTGGGTTTCATGAAAATAAGTTGGAGCCTGCTGAGTAGTTGTCCTAGAGTAGTGGTTGGCAGGTGTGTGAAAAACATCTGTGGTGGGGCCATGTGGATCTGCCATTGGCTTCCAAATGGCTTGTGACTGACATGGTGCAGTCAGCAGACCCTCCTATGCAAAGGCATCTTGTTATATGGTGAGGTTTCAGGGCAATGTTTACAATCAGGTTGCTATGTTTAAGGGGGCAAGCTATGTGGGATAGAAGCCTGGTTGGTGCATTCTCCTGCATACGCTGACCCACCACGCCTGACAGAACTCGCTCCAGCACTGTGTCCCAGTTGAACTCCTTGGATTCCATGAAGCAATTTCTAAACTCCCAATGCAACAGCAATAAACGCATATAGAATCCTACCTGGTACCACACCTACATTCTTGTGAGGTGAACGGCTTGGCAGATACAAATTGTGAGAGAAGATCACTCCTCCTAAACACCGTTGGAACTGAAAATATAACCAATGGATGAGCTTCCTAGTTTTACAACATTATACATAAATCCATGTTCAGTAAAATGAATATTTTAGATCTGTGAATGATATATATTTCATGATGAATTTCGAATAGCATATATATTGCGAGTTTTTAATGTGTTTGTGTGTATGTATATATATGTGTATATATATACATACACACATTCTCCAGATTTTTCAAAATATGAAATATTTGTATCTTAATATACACTCCCTTAATTCATTCATATTCATGTATGTGGATTTATGATGATCTTTTCTAAATATTATTCTCAGAAATATTCATCCACCTGAAATACTTTTTTGTTTTTTGTACTGAAAACTAACTTCAGTGAATGTTGCATACAAATCCTAATATATCTAGAGTAACTGACCCAGTTTAACCTCAATGCAAGAAGATTCATATGGAACATGATGTGTATTTTGATGTTCATTTTAATTCAACACTGGTACATTACTATTTCTTCAGTTTATGCACATCATAGGATATATATTTCATCAAAAAGATGACAAAATTATAGGCATTTTTTCACTTTCAATCACTTCCTACTTTAGAACACATGTATTCTTCCATATTTCTTAACTGGTCTTCTCAAGATTCTTTTTTCCAAACACATTATTTTCGATTTTCATAATCACATTGAAGCAAAACTCACACACCCTTCATGATAAACCATAACCCTAATATTAACATTGATGTATAACTTGTTGGAATGAATGATTGTATACCAATATAAGATTTTTCATATTTTCAGATATCAAATCAATCCACCATTTAAAGTGGAACCAGTTATATTACTTATTCACAGTTGGTCTATTCATGCATTATCTCTATATTCATAGACACAGGGTACACCTGTTTGTACCCCAAATACTAATTTATAAGTCTTCAAAATATTGCTCCCAAAAATGGTGGAAGAAATTCTTATGTCACCCGATCTATATATACATTTTATCACAGTAATATTCTGGACACAAAATTCAAAGGTCAAACTTATATTTGTACCAAAGCCTAAATGGAAAGTGAACATGGATTACTAAAATCATCAATTTCCAATTTGCCTAATGCTTTCAAATATCAATCCTATTGATGACTACATATTCGTTTCTTCCTAAGATTATATATTCAAACTCAACCCTGTTGAAAATGTCTAATCCTATCACTGACTTTATACTTTGCCTGATTTTGTAATGTCTGTATTGATATATGCTTTCCAACATATTTTCTCCAATTCATCATTGTGACTGACTCTTCACTTGTGTTGACATTTACATTCACTCTGTAACCGAAACCCTATTGCTAAAGAACTTTTGTTCCAAATTTTATACTAACTCTTCTTCCTAAACCTACTGACTATCTTCCTAATTTTACCGACTATCACTTTTGAATGGATGTTCTCATCTACATTCAATCATCCAAGTAAATGTAGGGTGAGTGTCAGAGGATGAGACCACCAAGAGACTATCTCATGCAACAGAAAGGGTTTATTTGGGGTCCAGCATGCTGGGGCTCAGAGCTCACTTGAATAGAGCAGAGAGCCCTGAGAACATCTTAAGCAGAGCTTATATAATTTTCTTGGAGAGGGCAGGGAGGCAAGTTTATTGATGGGTTAGGGCGAGTAAGCGGTTTGTGTGTAAACGCGTGAGGGAGTACATTCTGCAGTTTGGCAGTTGGGGACAGCACATTCTGGGAACAAGATTAGGAAACATTTCTCAACATTTCAACAGTGTTTTGTTAAGCGTACAGAAAAACAGGAAGTGACAAGTACATATTTTATTAACATTTCATTCCCCACTTCTTCTTCTGGCTACTTTTAATCATAAAAGTGATTGTTGGGGGGTGTCACATTTTATGTATGCTAGTGGGGTATTAACATAAGTTTAACTTGTCCAATTTGAGCTTGGAGAAAAGAAATTACATGGTTGAGAAACAGGGTTTTATAGTAAGCAATAAAATGAGGATTATTATTGGACCGGCCAGGGTTGATTAAAATGTAGTTAACCAGGGGGACTGTGTAAACCAAGACTCAAACCACCAATTTTGGGTCTCTATCTCTCTTTGATGCTCTTCAAGGCATCTTTTTAATTTACTCATAGAGTTTGTTACAACTCCAGTATGGTCGACATAAAAAAAAAAAAAAAAAAAAAAAAAAAACATTCTTTCCTCAATGCAGCACAAAGGCTCCCTTCTCTCATGAAATGGAGGTCCAACCCTCGACTTTTCTGTAAAACAACTTCTGCCGCAGTCTTTGGCTGGGCACAAATCACGAGTCTCCACACAGCTTGTAGATTCAAACAGCAATTCTTTATTCCTGAACTCACACCGGCCGTCTACAAACACGCTCTGGGGGAATCCACGTTCTCTGCCCAAATCCACTCTCTCCCAAATCCACTCCGCATGGGCTTCTGTCTCCCAAAATATACTGTCTGACCCTAAGCACTCAAGAGGAACTCAGCAGCAGGATATGCCCTATTCTAAAGGGCGAACACCCTAATCTCCTATTATGCTAAACTGCCCTATTCTAAAGGGGGAACACCCTAATCTCCTATTATGCTAAACCGCCCTATTCTAAAGGGGGAACACCCTAAACACGGATCCTGCCCTGGTCCTTGAGCAAGGTCACCTTTCAGAAGTCCTTCCACTAGACAGCATGGGAGTAAGCTGGCAAGGAATTTGTCATACCTACTTGGCTGATGGCTCCCAGCAAACTTCAAAGAGAGAGGTAAAAGATTCCTGCAAAGCTGTGATGGAATTTTCTAATATCTTAAAGTTTTGACCTATTGCTGCTTCTAATTGGGTCATTTGTTGTGTCCCATGGACCAGGGCAGTGGTTCCTGTGCGAACCCGGGCAGCAACTCCTATTCATAATAGAATGGCTAAGGTGAGAGATATATGTTCCCACCTGAACCGGGTTGTATGCCCCTCTATTTGATCTTCAAATGAACCTGCGTCATAATAGAGCACTCTGGGAAACATCTGCACCATTACACAATTAATCACTTCTGTTGACCATTTCATAAAAACATAAACAACGTTTAAGTATATAGAATTATATTGTTGTAGGGACGGAAAAGGCAAGGCACGTAAGATAGCACCAAAGACAAGGAAACAGTCATATTTGGTTGCAACCAGATTCAGAGGGCATTGCTTCTGTTGTAATCAATTAATCCCCTGAAACCCAAGTTTAGGTAGTTTCAGAATTTTGTACCCGACATGTAAGGGAAGGGGCTCTGAAGTTCACAGTCTGCAGAAGTTCACAAAGAGCAGTTTTTGTTTCTGATTTTTTCTCAGTTCTGGGCAAGTTAAATTTTCAAGGACACCTGGGTGGGGGAGAGCTTTTTTTTCCCCTTTTTTCCCTCTGCCAGCTGTTTCCACGGAGCCCAGTTTGCAATTTATCCATCTTACAAATGTAGCCATCTCTATGAAGCCCCAGCTCAAGGCCAGAGGCCTTGATCACATATGTTGTGAAAAACTAGTAAGGGTGTGTCTAGCTCAGGAGTGCTGACTTTTTTCAGCCAGTTGCCAGGTAGACCAGGGCAACACAAAAAGAGGAAGTTTATCTACACTGAACTCTTTTATAGGGACTCTTTTGCTGAAAGTCCTAAAGTTAGCCATGGTGAAAACTTCTGGATAAGGTCAGTTAAGACTTTCCTGTGGGCCTGGTACAGAGGGGGAAGACGGGGAATGCAGGGCTGAGCGCAGCTCTTTGGATCTGAGAATGAGGAAGGAGAGATGTAAAAGAATAATGAAAAAGGGTTTTGAGATCTTCCTAGCACCAAAAACATGAGTAGTAGAACGGGTAGAACAGAGGGGGAGATGGGAGTGAGTATCCCAAAAAGCCTGTAAGGGACTTTAAATTCTTAGTAACCTGTTTTCAGTGATGACAAAGCAACTTTAAAGGCCATTTTCATTACATCTTGGATAGGGGTCTGAGGGCTCTTCTCAGCTGGTTTGAGCTTTGGGTTAGCTGGTAAGAGGACCTGGTGGGACCTAGTGTGGGCACTGACAGGAGAAGAGAGGAGTGAGTGAGTGGAGGGTTACCTCAGTACCTGCTACCTCAGCAAGGGGGCAATGGTCTGAGAAACGGTGGAGGTTTGCGTTTTTAATATAGTAATTGGAGGGGAGAAATCAAGTTGATGATGTGGGAGTGACAACAGAGAGTCTAGAGCAGAAGGCTGAGGGTGAGCATGTATTGGAGAAGCATAGTTCACGATGTGAGCAAAGGAGAGAAAAGGCCTCCACATAGAGGAATCTCCTTTCACCCTTTTGAGCACTTGCAGAAGTTAAAAAGGTCACATAGAATTTGAAGATCTAGAGACCCCTCAGGGGGCCATCAGTTTTGGTTGTCTAATTGGTAATATGGCCAATGCTGTGTACAGAATTTGATGAGGAGTTTGGGTTCCATGTGGCAGTCCCTGTATGCTCACATCCCCATGACTTACAGAAGATGTCGGCGTTTCCAGCACACAGCCTTGACTGTTTGTGGCTTTGATAGTACACTGGGCAAACATAGTAATCTAGGCTAGCCAACCAGCATCTGGCTCACGTGTCCCTACATCAATAATGTTTGTTTCCATTATCTATGGTATGGAAGGAATTTAATGAAATTTTAGTGGGATCCTCTTCATTAGGGATATCCCAATTGGGAAGACCTATACGCAGCTGACAATTGTCTGGCTGGAGAGATGGCCACCAGGTCCCTAAGCGGGCTGTATGCAAGATAGACCATACTTCCTTTCCAGTAGGTTTTGTGATCAGACATCGCTGCTGAACAGGCTTATGAGGGTTAGGACTACTGGTGGTCAATGGGAGAGTCTATAGCCTTATCCACACAGCGAATCCACAATTTGAAAGGGTTTCCAGTCTTTTCCAGTTTCCAGCCAGAGTCTGGACAGGGCACAGGCTTGAGATGAGAGGTAGGGATCCAGGAAGTGATTTTGACTACCTTTACCCTGTAGGTGTTATAAGTAGCACCTGGTATGGTCCTTTTCAGTGGAGTTCCAGGGATGACACCAGATGTCGTCTTACATAGATGAAGTCTCTATTTGATATCGCTGTAGAGTCCCCTCATCCCCAGGTTGGTAGGCAGTGGCCATCTGTTTTCACAGGTATCTCTGAGTTCTTTCAAGAGCTTTAAGTCTGTTAAGCAAGGGGGTGTGGAAGGAATCGTTAGGTCTTAGAGTTGGGGTAGGACCCTTACTGGAGGAGGGACACCATAGAGAATTTCACAGGGTGTGAGGTTACACAAAGAAATAGATTGAGTATTTCTTGCATGAAACAGTACATAAAGCAGGAGCATAGTCCAATCTTTTATGCCGGTCTCTAAGCTTAATTTCGTTATGGTCTCTTTAATGGTTCTATTCATTCTTTCTACCTGTCCTGAACTCGGGGGTCTGTAAACACAATGTAATTTCCAATTAATCCCCAGGGTCCTTGCTAACCTCTGAGTTACCTGGGCCACGAACGCCGGTCCATTATCAGACCCTATTACTTTAGGCAGGCCATACCTTGGAAAAATATCTTCCAGGATCTTCTTGACCACCATTTGCGCTGTTTCATTTTTTTTTCTTTTCTTTTTTTTGGGGGGGAAAGCTTCAATCCATCCTGAAAATGTATCTACAAAGACTAGGAGATATTTAAGTCCATTCCTTGCTGGCTTAATTTCAGTAAAGTCCACTTCCCAGAATTGTCCTGGTCTGGTTCCTCGTAGGTGCTTTCCTGCAGGAAGGTTGGAAGGGTAAGAATTAACCAATTGATGGACCCAACAGGCTTTTGTTATCCATTCAGTTGTTTCCTTTCACTGTGAGTCGGTTAGTGGAAAACTCTGTTTTTGATCCTTCAAAAATGAATGCAGTTTCTTTGAACCAAGGTGAGTGATTTGATGTACATTTTCTACTGACATAGTTAGAGCCGTGATTATAGGAGTTTTTACTGAAGGATTTAGAAATTCCACTTGGGGGCCTTCAGGGTTAAAATTTATTTTGTCCCAGCTTTGTGAGCAGATCTCTGCCAATCAATGGGGCCGTGCATTCTGGGATTACTAGGAAGGAGTGATGGATTTTTCCTTTCCCCTGGTCCATGGTCCTCTTAGTTGTCCAAGCCTGATATTTACTGCCATTAGCCCCTTGAATTAGAGACCTTTTATTTGATAGAGGTTCCAATGGGGCCTTAAAGGCAGAATATATTGCCCCTGTATCCACTTCAATGTATACTGGGGTCCCCTCCACTTCAAAAGTTAACCTGAGCTCGAGGAGAGGATCTGAGCCCCGACTTTCTTAGTAATCCTACAGAGTCAGAATGTCCAGCTGGCCTGGCTGTCTCTTTCTAGGGCACTCTTTAGCCCAGTGTCCTTTTTTTTAGAGTAGGCACATTGAATTGAGGCCAGGGGTGGCCTCTAGTGTGGTCCCCGGTGTCCCTTCCTGTCTCCATGTTTCTTAATTTCTGGTCTATTTGTTGTTGTGACCAGGACCTTAGTCAATGCCTTAGTCTGTCTTTTGTTTCTTTTATCCTCCCTTTGCTCCATACTCTTCCTCAGTTTCTCTCTTAGTATACCTTCTTGGCTTCTCTGACTAAACCTCTCAAAGTCATATCTTGTAATCCATCTAAGCATTGTAACTGTCTTTTAATATCCAGAACAGCTTGCCCAATAAAGGCCACCATGACAGATGCCTTTAGATTCTCTGCCTGAGGATCGAAAGGAGTAAATCTCTTATATGCCTCCATAATTCCCTGTAGGAACATGGAGGGACATTCATCAGTCCCTTGAATAATCTCTCTTACCTTGGCCAAAATAGTTGATCGCCTAGCGGCCACTAAGATACCCACTATTAGAGCCCGGCAATAAGAGGAAGGATGCTCATTACCTTCACAGGTTTTATGGTCCCAGTTGGGTCTGTGCAAGGGAAAGGCGGCTTTGCATATGTTGGGAAGTTTTGTCGGTCACCCATCTGGTCCGAGAATATTTTTTTCTAGAATCCAGGAAGATTCTCTTTTGTTCCTCTGTCATGAAGAGAGTCCCTAGGAGTTGTTGGCAGTCATCCCAAGTAGGCTGGTGTGAAAACATCAATGATTCAACCACACCTGAGACCCAGGTGGGGTCCTCGGTAAAAGGGGGATTGTTATTTTTCCAGTTATTTAGGTCTGAAGAGGAGAAAGGTAAAAACTGGTAGGCTTGCATTTTTCCCCCATGGTTGTCATCAATCATTGTTCCTTAGAAATGGAGAGGGAGCATCACGGGAGTTCCAGGGATTTCAATCATTCAACGCCGGCAAATTCCTTTAGCCGGGCCAGCATCCTCCAGGGGAGGAGGGGGTGTGTTTGCTGCAGGGGAGTTATTTGGAGTGCGCTGGGCTCGCTTAGCTTCCTCCAATGGCGGACAGGCTGAGTCAGCAGCAGGGGAATTACTTAGAGGGTGTTGGGGGTTGGGGGACGAGGGCAGGGAATAAGTAGTAGGACGAGAGTCCAGTAGAGTCAAATCTTGTGACTCAGGGAGAACAGAGGTTGAAGGAGGAGGAGGAGCAGAAGGTTTTAGAGAGCATGAGGGAAGGAGTAGGAGTCGGGGCAGGGGCAAGGAAAAGCTTCACACATGGAGGAGGAGAATTGCAGATGTCCTGAAAAGTTAAGATATATGTCTCTTGATCCTGATGTCTATGTGGCGCTGGCTGAAAGTCAATATCTCTGACTTTTTAAATTAGTGGGAAGTAGAAAGATCCTTCTAGGGGCTATCTGAATCCAAAGGTGGGCCATTCTGAGGCACAGAGAGTCTGCCAGGTCCAGCGTTTTACTGAAAAAGAAAGATTCTGAGCCCTTAAGTGGACTTTGGTGCAATGATCAAGGGTCAGGGAAAGAGGCATTGAAGTGCTCTATCCCATTATGAAAGACAAACAATCAGTAAAAGCAACGACACACGACACAGACAAGACAATACAATAAATACAGGCAATGGACGTCCAACACTGAGACCAGGACTGAGTAGCCGGCAAAACCTGATGGGCTGGATATGCCGAATCTGAAACAAAATATCACTGAGTCGAGGAGACTATTGTTCCTCGATTTCCCGAGTTCTCTGGGGAGTCCCCCAGTGACGTGGCCTGTGGCTCTATGACATGTCTGTCAGCCATCGTCGGAGAGAGCTCACACTCTTCATCAACAGCCATTTTGCCAAGCCCTAACCTGAAACCTGAAACCAGAAAGAGGCGCCTTACATACCCCGAGAGGAGCCCGTTGGGGTCTCTCATCTGCCGCTGCTGGATCTCGGTGGAACCTCCATATGTAAAGGTCGGGCAAGCGTCCGGGGAAGAAACCACCAAGAGACTGTCTCATGCAAAAGCAAAGGGTTTATTATGGGTCCAGCATGCTGGGGCTCAGAGTTCACTTGAATAGAGCAGAGAGCCCTGAGAACAGCTTAAGCAGACCTTATATACTTTCCTTTGAGAGGGCAGGGCAGGATGTTTATTGATGGGTCCGGGCGAGTGAGCTGTTTGTGGGCAACTGGGTGAGGAAGTACTTTCTGCAGTTTGGCAGTTGAGGACAGAACATTCTGGGAACAAGTTTAGCAAACAATTCTCAAGATTTCAACAGTGTTTTATTAAGCATACAGAAAACAGGAAGTGATAAGTACCTATTATATTAACCTTTCACTACCGACTACACTTTGCCAGATTTCCTAATGTCTCTATTGATATCTGCTTTCCTACATATTTTCCCCAGTTCATCATTGTGACTGACTCTTCACATGTGGTGACATTTACATTCACTCTATACCCAAAACCCTATAGCTAAAGAACTTTTGGTCCAAATCCTATGCTCACTCTCCTTTCTAAACCTACCGACTATCTTCCTAATCCTACTGATTATCCCTTTTTGACTGGAAGTTCTCTTTGACAATCAATCATCCAAAATACACGTAACTTTGCCATTGTATATTGATGTATCTGAGACATCTGTGCAGAAAATAAATCAAAGCTCAGTATCACAATCAAGGTCCCAATGCTCTTCTGGGCTTCAAATCTTAAATAGATTTCTGTTTTCATACTTATGTTTCACCTATATATTCTTGTAAATATCGCAGGTTTCCAATACCATTATTCATCCAGCAGAATGATTCCTAATGCAAATTGAACCTGTTATTAACCCTAACCATACACTATTCCCTCAATATAACTTTACAGAAGAGCAGGGACAGAGTAGGTCTTACAATACAGGAATGTAGGGGAACTTCCTATTGCTAAGAAACTCAAAGGTACATGCAAAAATGATCCCTGGAGAAGTTGTAGGCAGCTATGAAGGAACTGAGTGAGCAAAAGTCATCTTCTCTTGCAAACAACCTGGTCAGGATGAAGGGATATGTCTGAATCAGCCTCTCTCTTCTTAATGTAGAGAAGAAGAACCAAACCAGGCTGTGTGGAGAGCTGTTCCCGGTTGCCTATGGTTAATATACCATTCAAAGTTGTGAAACTGTAACAGGAAGTAGGGGCAGCCTTCATTTCAGGGGACCTTTGGAAGCAACTGTTAGGACAAAGTGGTTGCAAATGGTGTGAGCTCATTCAGTTCCTGAAGGAAGTGACCTCAGACCTCACCTCACATCCTTGGTGATAGAACTCTCTGAATTTGGGATCAAGGAATCCAGGCACCCAAATCCCATTCCAGTCCCAGTAGCAGTGGTCTCACTTCTTTGGATTTACCAAGGACAGAATCAGTCTTTGTTGGTACCTACTGATATGAGGATTGCCAAAAGACAGGAAAGCTCTGAAGAGTGGACTTTCCTGAGAAAGCAGGTAGTGGATCACCGCTGCCTCCTGACAACTTTACAGAGTTGGCCAAGGAAACCAGATCTGAAACAGGACAGGCAATTTCTGGGGAACATAGTTTGGCCCAATAGTCAGAGGACACTCCGGATAGTCAGAGACCTACTTGGGGGAAGAAGGTGCTTTGTGGGTGTGGGTGTGTGTTTGTGCTTTTGTCTCATGTTCTCAGAATAGGTAGGAATGGCGGTTTGTTTGGTTTGGAGTGAACTGTTTCTAATAAGTGATTTGATAAAGCAAGTGTTTCTATGTCTGTGTATCCCATTGTGTCCGTGGTTGTAGACATTAGAAAAGAGAATGCATGAATGGATGTGTCCTGTCTGGTAGAAAGCTTCCCAGCATTCATCCAGCCGAATATATGAATGCACTGCGGCTTCACTTATCGATGGGCAACACCTGCTATTTTCCTAAGTTCTGGTTTTATTTTTTAATTCTGGCCACTCTCCAGAATAGGCTCATGGTTTTGTGTAAAAGAGAAGTACCACCTTAAAGCTCTGTGACATGGCCATGTACTGGATAGCTGAAGGGAATGGCGAGCAACTAAGTAAACTCAGATATCAGTGTGACCAGTAAAGTCTCAGTGGAAAAACCGTGCTTTGGGCCTTTTGCTTACCTTTTGTTCTATTCCCCTGTATGTCAGGAATTTCTTTGCCTCAGGCCACACCTTCGTGAAGCCGGAACAAAACACTTTTCAAATGGAAATGAATGGGCCTCACCTGTGGCTCTTTGCCTAATTGCTTTAGAAAGGGGTGTGTCTGAATCAGCCTCTTGGCCCTGTGTGAGGCTGTGGCTTAGATTCTTAGCACCTGATTGATATAAAGAAAGATCCCATGTGTGAATCCAAAACCAAAATGCCCAAAAGAGGATTCATTGAGGATAAAGTCTCTTGCCTTCCACTGTAAGGTTCCTGAACTCCATCAAGTGAGAATAGGGATCCTTTGGGTCAAATGATTTCTTCAAAGCCCTGCACATGCTAGCCCAGTGGTGTTTGTGTATTCTTATGACTCCAATTCACATAAAGATTCTAAACCCCACTGTCAGTAGGCCTCAAATTGGAGAAGCAGAGCAGTATTACAGCAGGCCTATTTGATCACTCCTGGGTTACAGGAAGGGTGTCCAGGCCACCCTGACATTAGGAAAATAAGGGGCAAGGAAGCCTATTTTGGACACTGTCTTGGGCTGTGTCCTTCATGGAAACTTCCAGCCAGAGGTTAAGATGAGTGTCTATGTGCAATAAGATGAGGGTCATGTGGGAATGTTTTGGTTTAATTTTGGTCATTTGTGTTGGGGTTGGAAGAGATGAGTAGGTCAACCAGGACTTGAAATCTGGTGTGATTCCCCTTAGAGACTGAGTTATGGAACTGAACTCAGAGAAGTATTGGCATGAATTGTGTTGAGTTTTTAGGAGGCCACACATGAGACTCGCTCTTGGAAACTGAGACCTAGGCCCAGGCTGGCTTTCCACAGAGCACTGGGAATCTCACCCAGGATATCACAAGATTTTATTCTGAAAGACTTGGCAGCCATAGTCAAAACACACATAGACCTCACACTGTAGACCTCAATGGGCCTGGCTTCATGTGACCTTTTGGCGACTCTTTGGGAAGACTTGCCTTTGAGTGTCCTCCAGAGATTTCATTGAAATGAGCTTCCTCACAATTTAATGGTTCCTAAATGAATTGAAACCCACAGTGCCTCCAACTTCCACCTTAAAAAATGGCTAGATAAATACCATAAAATTTTTGAAATTCCTATGACCAGGTGGCACTGGAGAACCTTTGTATGCCCTATTGCTGATCATGAGTGCCTTTATTGACTGAGTTTCATTAAAATGGTGTAGAACAGAGATGCCAGTAAGTTGGATACTCCTCAATTGTAGGCGCAAGCTTTGGTGTGCAGGTTTGTGATAAAACATCCGTGGTGGGGCCATGTGGATCTGCCATTGCTTCCAAATGGCATGTGACTGACGTGGTGCAGCCAGGAAACCCTTATATGTAAAGGCATATTGGTATATGGAGAATTTTTAGGGCAATGTTCATAATCAAGTTGCTATGGACAAGGGGACAATCTATGTGGGCTAGAAGTCTGGTTGGTGCATTCTCCTGCAGACCATGACCCACTACACATGACAGAACTCCCTTCAGCACTGTGTCCCAGTTCAACTCCTTGTATTTCGTGTAGAAAATACCAATCTCCCAGTGTAGCAGCAAGAAACACCACGAAAAGTGGAGAATGACCAAATGCCTTCACAGTCCACACGGGGAGACTCTTAGACCCCAGTGGTCACAGTTTACTTACAAAGAGAGAATTCAGTACTGTAGCCTAGTGTTCATTGGAAAATAAGAAACCACGTCCTCCAGGTCACATAGATGTAGACCCAGCTCTGATGGTCTCACTAGAAAGAAAGCTAAAGCTCCTGACAACAACATATATTTTGAGTTCCCAACCTCAGAGGCAGTTTCTCAAGAAGTCTTTAGGCCAGAAGAGCTACAAGTATGTGGAGTGTTTACCTTGTCCCTTACATTTGGAAACTCCTCTACCACATCCAGGGTTGTGAACTCCTTTGAATTTTCCATTCCAGATATATATTCACAGATTTTCCAACTCTTCTCCTCTAATTGCGTCTTATTTGGGGCGAAGGTAATGTGAAGCCATTGTTCTGGATGAGAGTGGGAAATTTATTGTGTAGCCCATATTTGCATGCACATTGGATTCATTTTCCTTTTTTCCATTCAGAATACTGAATCCCCGACACTAACCCATACCCTACTAGACTCTGACTACTAATCCTACTATGATGGAGAATAATAACACAAACAGAATAGAAATACAAGCCGTTCAGAGGAAGCATGGTGTATAGTTGGAATTGCCTTTTGCATGATAAAGGGTAGGTGTTATATATCTAGTCCATTTTTCATTGAAATAGTTCTCTATGTGTTTTTTTCCTTTAATTTTTATTGTTGGTTGTTCAAAACTTTACCTTTTGCTTGACATATCATATTTCATACTTTGATTCAAGTGGGTTATGAACTCCCATTTTTACCCCGTATACAGGTTTCAGCATCACATCTGTTACACTTCCACTGTTGTACGTATTGCAATAGTAGTGTCTGTTGTAGTCTGCTGTCTTTCCTATCCTCTACTATCCCCCATCCCCTCCCCTCCCATCTTCTCTCTCTACTCCATCTACTGTAATTCATTTCTCCCCCTTGGTTTTTTCCCCTCTTTCCCCTCACTTCCTCTTGTATGTAATTTTGTATTACCATGAGGGTCTCCTTCCATTTCCATGCAATTTTCCTTCTCTTTCCTTTTCTCTTCCACCTCTCACCCCCGTTTAATGTTAATTTTCTTCTCATGCTCTTCCTCCCAACTCTGTTCTTAGTTACTCTCCTTATATCAAATAAAACTATTGGCATTTGTTTTTTTTAGGGATTGGCTAGCTTCACTTAGCATAATCTGTTCTCATGCCATCTATTTCCCGGCAAATTCTATGATTTTGACATTTTTTAATGCAGAGTATTACTCCATTGTGTATAATTGCCACATTTTTTTTCCTTCGTCTATTGAAGGGCATCTAGGTTGGTTCCACACTCTTGCTATTTTGAATTGTGCTGCTATGAACATCAATGTAGCAGTGTCAATGCAGCATGCACTTTCTAGGTCTTAGGGAACACACTGAGAAGGGGAATAGCTGGGTCAAATGGTGGTTCCATTCCTAGCTTCCAAGAAATCTCCATACTTCTTTCAAATTGGCTGCACCAATTTGCAGTCCCACCACCAATGTACAGGTGTACCCTTTTCCCCACATCGTCGCCAGCACTTGTTGTTTGACTTCATAATGGCTGCCAATCATACTGGAGTGAGATGGTATCTTAGGGTGGGTTTGTTTTCCATTTTTCTGACTGCAAGAGATGGTGAGCATTTTTTCATGTACTTATTGATTGATTGTATGTCCTCATCTGAGAAGTGTCTGTTCAGGTCCTTGGACCATTTGTTGATTGGGTTATTCGTTTTCTTATTGTTTAATTTTTTGAGTACTTTGTATACTCTGGATATTAGGGCTCTATCTGAAGTGTGAGGAGAAAAGATTTGTTCCCAGAATTTAGGCTCAATATTTACCTCTCTTATTGTTTCTTTTGCTGAGAAAAAACTTTTTGCTTTGAGTAAGTCCCATGTGTTGATTCTAGTTATTAACTCTTGTTATTAACTCTTGTGCTATGGATGTCCTATTGAGGAATTAGGAGCCCAACCCCACAGTATGTAGATCATAGCCAACTTTTTCTTGTATCAGGTGCAGTGTCTCTGATTTGATATCAAGCTCCTTGATCCATTTTGAGTTAACTTTTGTGCATGATGAGAGAAATGGATTCAGTTTCATTTTGTTGCATATGAATTTCCAGTTTTCCCAGAACCATTTGTTGAAGATGCTATCCTTCCTCCATTGCATGCTTTTAGACCCGATTGACATTGCATTTAACATATAGAGAATTTTGGTTATATTGCCATTTTGATGATGTTAGTTCTGCCTATCCATGAACATAGTATATTTTTCCATCTTCTAAGATCTTCTTCTATTTCTCTCTTTAGGGTTCTGTAGTTTTCATTTTATAAGTCTTTCACCTCTTTTGTTAGGTTGATTCCCAAGTATTTTTTTTGTGTGTGTGTGTGGATATTTTGAATGGAATGGTTGTCCTCATTTCTATTTCAGAGGATTTGTTGCTGATATACAGGAATGCCTTTGATTTATGCGTATTGATTTTATATCCTGCCACTTTGGTGAATTCATTTATTAGCTCTAATAGTTTCTTTGTATACCTTTTTGGGTCTGCTAAGTATAGAATCATGTCATCTTCAAATAGTGATAATTTACGTTCTTCTTTTCCTATTTTTATGCCTTTGATTTCGTTAATCTCTCTAATTGCTCTGGCCAGTGTTTCGAGAACTATGTTGAACAGAAGTAGTGAGAGAGGGCATCCCTATCTTCTTCCAGATTTTAGAGGGAATGCCTTCAATTTTTCTCCATTCAGAATGATGCTAGCCTGAGGCTTAGCATAGATTGCTTTTACATTATTGAGGTATGTTCCTGTTATCCCTAGTTTTTCCAGAGTTTTGAACATAAAGGGATGCTGTACATTGTTGAATGCTTTTTCTGCATCTATCGAGATGATCAAATGGTTCTTATTTTTAAGTCTATTGATGTGATGAATAACATTTATTGATTTCTGTATATTGAACCAGCCTTGCATCCCAGGGATGAATTCTACTTGATCATGGTGCACAATTTTTTTAATATGTTTTTGTATCTGATTCGCCACAATTTTATTGAGGATTTTTGCATTTTTCCTGAAATAGCTTGAAAAGTATTGGTATTAGTTCCTCTTTAAAGGTTTTGTAAAACTCTGCTGTATACCCATCCGGTCCTGGGCTTTTCTTAGTTGGTAGTCTTTTGATGGTTTATTCTATTTCCTCAATTGTCATGGGTCTGTTTAGGTTGCCTATATCCTCCTGACTCAATCTGGGCAGATTATATGACTTGAGAAATTTATCGATGCCTTCACTATCTTCTATTTTATTGAAGAATAAGAATTCAAAATAATTTCGGATTATCTTCTGTCTTTCTGAACTATCTGTTGTGATACTGAATTCTTCCTCTTCTTTTCTTTGTTAGCTTGGCTAAGGGTCGGTCGATTTTATTTATTTTTTCGAAGAACCATCTTTTAGTTTTGTCATTTTTTTCAATTGTTTCTTTGTTTCGATTTCATTAATTTCAGCTCTGATTTTAATTATTTCTTGGCTTCTACTTCTTTTGCTGTTGTTTTGCTCTTCTTTTTCTTGGATTCTGAGATGAAGTATGAGATCATTTATTTGTCTTTTTTTTTTCCTTTTTTTAAGGAATGAAATCCAAGCAATGAATTTTGTTCTTAGAACTGCTTTCAATGTGTCCCATAGATTCTGATATGTAATGTCTGTGTTTTCATTTATCTCTAAGAATTTTTTAATTTCCTCCTTGGTGTCTTCTATAACCCATTGATCATTCAGTAACCTATTTTTCATTCTCCATGTGATACATGATTTTTCCTTCTTTCTTTCATTGTTGATTTTCAGTTTCATTTCCTTATGATCAGATAAGATGCCTGGTATTATATCTACTCCTTTATATTGTCTAAGAGTAGCTCTGTGACATAATATATCATTTATTTTTTGAGAAGTATCCATGTGCTGCTGAGAAAAAAGTGTAACTGCTTGATGTTGGGTGGTATATTCTATATAAATATCATAAGTCTGGGTTATTAATTGTGTTATTGAGTTCTATAGTTTCATTATTCAACTTTTGTTTGGAAGATCAGTCCATTAGTGAGAGAGGTGTGTTTGAGTCTCCCATGAGTATTGTATATTGGTTTATTAGAATCTTGAACTTGAGAAGAATTTGTTTGATGAACATAGCTGCACCAATGTTTGGGGCATATATATATTTATGATTGTTATGTCTTGTTGGTGTATGGTTTCCTTGAGCAGTATGTAGTGTCCCTCTTTATCCCTTTTGATTAACTTTGGCTTGAAATCTATTTTATTTGATATGAGTATGGACACTTCTGCTTGTTTCCGAAGTCCATATGAGTGATATGATTTTTCCCAACTTTTCACCTTCAGTCTATGTATATCTTTTCCTAACAAATGCGTCTCCAGTAGGCAGCATATTGTTGGGTCTTGTTTTATGATCCATTCTACTAGCCTGTGTCTCTTAATTGGTGAGTTTAAGCCATTAACATTTAGGGTTATTATTGAGATATGGGTTGTTCTTCCAGCCATATTTGTATATTTATGTTGCTAAACATGGTTTGTTTTCCTCCTTGATTATTTTCCCCCCTTTACTCCTCTACCTCAAACTGTTGGTTTTCATTGTTATTTTCCATTTCCCCTTCCTGTGATGTTTTGCCAAGGATGTTTTTAAGAAATCGTTTTCTAGCTGCAAATTCTTTTATCTTTTGTTTATCGTGGAAAGTTTTAATTTCATCTTCTATCCTGAAGCTTAATTTCGCTGGATACACAATTCTTGGATGGAACCCATTTTCTTTCAGTGTTTGAAAAATGTTAATGCAGGATCTTCTAGCTTTCAGAATCTGTGTTGAAAGATCAGCTGTTATCCTGAATGGTTTACCACTAAATGTAATCTGCTTCCTTTATCTTGTAGCTTTTAAAATTCTCTCCTTTTTCTGTATGTTGGGCATCTTCATTATAATATGTCTAGGTGTGGATCTCTTATGATTTTGCACATTTGGCATCCTGTAAGCTTCTAGGATTTGCGATTCTGTCTCATTCTACAAGTCTGGGAAGTTTTCTCCTATATTTCATTGAATATATTGCTCATTTCTTTTGTTTGGACCTCTATACCTTCCTGTATCCCAATGACTCTTAAGTTTGGTCTTTTTATGTTATCCCATATTTCTTGGATGTTCTGCTCATGGTTTCTTAAAAGTCTTGCTGAGCTGTCTGTGTTCTTTTCAAGTTGAAATAATTTGTCTTCATTGTCTGATGTTCTATCTTCTAAGTGTTCTACTCTGCTGGTAGTATTCTCAATTGAGTTTTTAAGTTGGTTTATTGATTCCTGCATTCCTAGGTTTTCTGTTTGTTTGATTTTATAATCTTTATCTCCCTGTATAGTTGATCTTATGCTTCTTGGATTTTTTTTATGTAATTCATTATCAAGGTGATCTTTCATTGTCTGATTTTGCTCTCTAATGTCTTCCTTGAGACTCCAGATCATCTGAAGCATGTATATCCTGAGTTCTTTATCTGACATTCCATCTGCTGCAGATATTACCTCTTCTAACGTTGACTTTACCTGCATTGCTTATGGTCCTTTCTTTCCTTGTCTTTTCATACTGTTCATATTTCTTTCTGCTTGGTGAAACTGTTGTGTTATTGAATTTTTCCCCTATATATTTATATTGCTCTTGTATAGTTTCAAAGTCTCCCTCGCAGGCACGGGTGGTGGCTCTGCCCCTCCTACAATTGGGACAATGTGCCTACCACACCAGCAGGCTGCTGGGCCTGTTCTGTAAGTCGGTAGCTGGTCCGCCTACCTTGAAGGTGCGAGCAGCAGCTCTGCCCCTCTGCAGGCACTGGGCCTGTTCTGCCAGTGGGTCGCAAGTCGGGCTACTTTGCAGGCGTGGGCGGCAGCTTTGACCATACGCGGGCCACTGGGTCTGTTTTGTCTGTCCCTTGCAGGTCTGTCTACCTTGAAGGCGCCTGTGGCTGCTCCGCCCATCCCCCAACAGGGACGATGTGTATACCATGCTGGCGGGCCTTAGGCCTGGTCTATCGGTGGTTGCAGGTCCACCTACCTTGCAGGCGCAGAGGGCGTCTCTGCCCCTCCGCAGATTGCTGGGCCTGTCCTGCTGTGGGTCACAGGTCTGCCTACCTTGCAGGCCCGGCGGCATTGCCCCTCCCCCAACCAGGGCGATGTGTTTTCCACGGTGGCGGGCCACTGGTCCTCTTCAGCCGTTGGGTCGCAGGTCCGCCTACCTTGAAGGAGCGATTGGCAGATCTGCCCCTCCCTCTCTCAATGTGTTTTTAAAGTTGACAAATATGTGAATTCCTGTCTCCCTTTCTCTGTAGCATATTCAGCACATGTATTTTTATATGCACATATAGAATCCTACCTGGTATCACACGTACATTTTTGTGAGGTTGCTGACTTGGCAGATACAAATTATGAGAAGAGATCACTCCTCCTAAACAATGTTGTAACTGAAAATTTAAGCTATGGGTGAGCTTCCTAGTTAAACAATATTACACATAAATCCACGCTCAGTAAAATGAAGATTTTTGGATCTGTGGATGATATATATTTCATGAAGAATTTCAATTGGCATATATATTGCTACTTTTTAATGTCTGTTTTGTGTGTGTGTGTGTGTGTGTGTGTATACACACTCTTGTATATATATATATATATATATATATATATATATATATATATATACACACTCTCCATATATTTCAAAATATGAAATAGATGTGTCTTATGTACAGTCCCAAAATTCATTCATGTTCATGTATGTGGAATTATAATCAAATTTTCACAAGATTATTCTCAGAAATATTCATCCACCTGAAATACATATTTGTTTCTTAGGACTGAAAACTAAATTCAGTGAATGGTGCATTCAAATCCTAATATTTCTACATTAACTGACTCAGTTTAACATCAATGCAAGAAGATTCCTATGGGACATGATGTTTATTTTGACGTTCATTTTTACTCAAAACTGGTACATTACTATTCCTTCAGTTAATGCACATCAGAGGATATGTATTTCATCTACAATTTCACAAATTTATACGCATTTGTTTCACTTTCAATCACTTCCTGCTTCAGAACACATGTATTTCTCCAGGTTTCTTGACTGGTCTTTTTATGAGACTTTTTTCCAAAAAAAATATTTTCAATTTCCATAATCAATTTTAAGCAAAACTCACACACTCTTCATGATAAACCATAATCCTCATATTACCATTAGATGTAAAACGGGTTGGAATGAATGGTTGTATATCAATATAAGATTTCCTGTATATTTTCACATTTCAATTCAATCCATTATTTGAAGTTGGAACCAGTTATATTATTTATTCACAGTATGGTCTATACATGCATATTCTCCATATTCAAAGACAAAGAGTACACCTGTTTGTACCCCGAATACTAATTTATACATCTTCAAAATATTGCTCCCAGAAATGGTGGAAGAAATACTCAGGTCACCTTATCTACATATACATTGTATCACAGTAATATTCTGGACACAAAAAGCAAAAGTCACACTTATGATTGTACCAAAGCCTAAATGGAAACTGAACATGGATTCCTAAAAACATCCAGGTCCAGTTTGCCTAATAGTCTCAAATATCAATCCTATTGGTGACTACGTATTTGTTTCTTCCTAAAATTATATATTCAACCTAAATGCAGTTAATAATGTCTAATCCTATCACTCACTCTATACTTTGCCTGATTTCCTAATGTCTCTATTGATGTCTGTTTTCCTAAATATTTTCCCCAGTTCACCATGTGAGTGACTCTTCACATGTGATGATATTTACTTTCATTCTCTAAGCGAAACCCTATTGATAAAGAATTTTTGGTCCAAATCCTGTACTCACTCTTCTTCTGAAAGCTACTGACTATCTTCCTAATCTTACTGAGTTTCCCTGTTTGAGTGGAAGTTCTCTTTTCCATTCAATCATCCAAGGTACAAGGTCCTATGCCATTGATTTTCGATTTATCTGAGACATATATGCGGAACATAATTCAAAGCTAAGTATCACAATCAACAGCTCAATGCCTTTCTGAGCTTCAAATCTTACCAAGATTTCTGGTTTCATACTTATATTTTATGTCTATGTTTTAATAAATATCACAGGTTCCCAATACCATTATTCATCCAGCAGAATGATTCCTAACCCAAATCAAACATGTTATTAAACCCTAAACATACACTGTTCCCACAATCTCACTTAACAAAAGACCAGGGACAGTGTTGGTCTTACAATACAGGAATGTAGGGGATATTCCATATGCTGAAAAACTCAAAGGTCCATGCAGATGTGATCCCTGGAGAAGATATAGGCAGCTATGAAGGACCTTAAAGAGCAAAACTCATCTTCCATTGCAAACAACCTGGTCAGGATGAAGGGTTGTATCTTAATGAGCCTCTCTGTTCTCAATGTAGAGAAAATGGACCAAACCAGGCCTGTGTGGAGAGCTGTTCCTGGGTGCCTATGGTTGATTCACCATTCTAACTTGTGAAAGTGTCACAGGATGTAGGGGCAGCCTCTATCTCATGGGACCCTTGGAAGCAACTGTTAGGACAAAGTGATTGCCAAGGCAGTGTCCTCATTCACTACCTGAAGTAAGTGATCTCACCTCTCTTCCTTGGTGATGTAACTCTCTGAACTTGTGTGCAGAAGCCAGGCAACCAGAGCCAGTCCCAGTCCCAGTCCCATTGAGGTCACTTGTTTGGATTTACCAAGGACAGAATCAGTGTTTCCTGGAACCTACTGATGTGAGGATGGCCAAATGCCAGGAGAGCTTTGTAGAGGGGCCTTTCCTGAGAAAAAGGTACTTTCCCATTTCTGGCTCCTGACAACGTCACAGATTTGGCCAAGGAGACCATATCTGAGACAGGACAGGCCATTTGGGGGTACATAGTATGGCCTACCAGTCAGACGACACTCAGGATAGTCACAGAATTACTTGGGGGAAGGAGGTGTCTTTGTGGGTGTGGGAGTGAGTTTGTGGTTTTTTCTCATGTTCTGAGAATAAGTAGGAAAGGCAGTTTGTTGGGTTTGGAGTGGACTGTGTCTAGTAATTCCTTTGACAATGTGAGTGTTTCTATGTCTGTGTAACTCTCTGTGTCTGTGGCTGTATTCATTAGAAAAGAGAATTCATCTATGGATGTGTCCTGTCTAGTAGAAAGAATTCCAGCATTTATCCTGCCTAATTTATGAATGGACTGTGACTTGCCTTATCAATGGGCAACACGTACTATCTTCCTAAGTTCCTGTTTTCTTTCTGAATCTGGCCACTCTCCAGAGTAGGCTCATGGTTTTTTGTCCAAGTTATGTACCACCTCCAACCTCTGTGACATGGCCATGTATTCTATAGCTGAAAGGAAAGGGAGCATCTCAGAAAACTCAGATATCAGTGTGAAAAGGAAAGTCTCAGTGGAGAAAACCGGCTTTGGGCCTTTTGCTTCCCTATTCCTCTTTTGCCCTGAATGTCAGGAAGGTCTTTGCCTCAGGCCACCCCTTTGTGAATCCTGAAAAAAACAGTTTTCAAATGGAAATGAATGGGCATCACCTGTGGCTGTTTGCTAAAATGCTTTGAGAGATATGTGTGTGAATCAGCCTCCTGGCCGTGTGTGAGGCTGTGTCTTAGATATTCAGCGCCTAATGGATCTTAAGAAAGATCCCATGTGTTCATCCAAAACCAAAATGTCTAAAAAATCAGTCATTGTAGATGAAGTTTATTGCCTTTCTCTGTTAGGTTCCTGACCTCCAACAAGTGAATTTGGGGATCCTTTGAATTAATCGAGTTCTTCAAAGCCCTGCAGAGGCTAGCCCATATGTGCTTGGGTTTTCTAATGAATCCAAATCACACAAAGAATCTATACATGACAGTCAGTAGGCCTCAAATTGGAGAAGCAGAGCAGTATTAGTGGCAGGCCTATTAAATCACTCCTTGTTTACAGGAAGGGTGTCCAGGTCACACTGACTTTAGGCAAATGAGGGCAAGGGAGATTATTTCAGACTCTGTCTTGTGCTTTACCCCTCATGGAAAACTCCAGCCAGAGGTAATGATGAGTGTCTATATGGAAGAAGATGAGGGCAATGTGGGAGTATTTTGAATTTAATTGTGGTCATTTATTTGGCTGTTGGAAGATAAGACTGGGTCCACCTGGGCTTTAACTCGGGTTTGATTCACCTTAGAGACTGAGTTCTGGAACTGACCTCAGAGAAGTATTGACATGAATTGTGTTGGGATTTTAGGAGGCCACGCATTAGACTTGCCCTTGGAAACTGAGATCTAAGCCCAGGGTGGCTTTCCACAAAGCACTGAGAATGTCAGCCAGGATATACCCGGATTTTATTCTGAAAGACTTGGCAGGCATATTTGAGAGTCAAAACACCCATGGACCTCACATTGTAGACCTCAATGGGCCTGGCCTCATGTGACCTTTAGGCCACTCTTTGGGAAGCATTGCCTGTGAGAGTTCTCCAGATCTTTCATTGAAATGAGCTTCCACAACATTTAATGGTTCATGAATGAATTGAAACCCACTGTGGCTCCAAATTCCTCTTTGAAAAATGGCTAGATAAATACCATGAAATTTTTTAAATTCCCATGACCAGGTGGCACTGGAGAACAGTTAGATCTCCTGATGCTCATCATGAGTGTACCAGACTGGGCCTTGATTTACTGGGTTTCATGAAAATGGCATAGAACAGAGATGCCAGTAAGTTGGAACCTTCTGAGTAGTGCGCCTTGAGCAGTTGTGGGCAGGTGTGTGACAAAACATCTGTGGTGGGGCCATGTGGATCTGCCATTGGCTTCCAAATAGCATGTGATTGACTTGCAGCAGCCAGCAGACCCATTTATGTAAAGGCACCTTGTTATATAGAGAGGTTTCAGGGCAATGTTCAGAATTGGGTTGCAATGGAAAAGGGGGCAATGTAGCAAGCAATGAGTGATAGAAGCCTGGATGGTGCATTCTCCTGCAGACTCTAACCCACCACAAGTGACAGAACTCCCTGCAGCACTGTGTCCCAGTTGAACTCCTTGTATTTTGTAAAGCAAATATCAAACTCACTGTGCAGCAGCAAGTAACACCACGAAAAGTGGAGGATGACCAAATGTCTTCACAGCGACACGGGGAGACACTAAGCCCCCAGTGGCCACAGTTTACCTACAAAGAGAGAATTCAGCACTGCTGCCCCATGTTCATTGGAAAATAAGAAAACATGTCGTCCAGGTCACATAGATGCAGACCCATCTTTGATGGTCTCACTAGAAAGAAAGCTAAAACTTCTGACAACAACTTATATTTCAAGTGCCAATCTCACATGCAGTTTCTCAAACAGTCTTTAGGCCAGAAGAGCTCCATGTTGGTGTTGTGTTTACCATGTCCCTTGCTTTTGGAAACTCCTCTACCATCTCGAAGTTTGTGAACTCCTGAGCATTTTCCATTCCAGACATGTATTCACAAATTTTCTAACTCTTCTCCTCTAATTGTGTCTTACTTGGAGCGAAGGTAATGTCAAGGCATTGTTCTGGATCAGAGTGGGAAGTTTTGGGTTGCACATATTTGCACACACATTTGATACAATTTCCAATTTTCCATTCAAAATACAGAATCCCTGACACTATCCCATACCCTACTTGACTGGCTACTAATCCTAATATGATGGAGAAAAATAACACAAACAGAATATAAATACAAGCAGTTCAAAGGAGGCATGATGTATATTTGGACTTGCCTTTTACATGATAAAGTTTATGTGTTATAAATCTAGTCAATTTTTAATTAAATAGTTCTCCATGTGTTTTTAAAGTTCAAAATATGTGTATTACTGACTCCCTTTCTCTGTAGCCTATTCAACATATGTATTTTTATATGCACATACCGAAAGCTACCTGGTATCACACCTACATTTTTGTGAGGTGGCTTCCTCAGCAAATACAAATTGTGAGAAGAGATCACTCCTCCTAAACGCTTTGGAACTGAATATTCAACCTATGGGTGAGCTTCCTAGTTGAACAAAATTATACATAAATCCATATTCTGTAAAATATATATTTTTGCATTTGTGGATGATATATATTTCATGATGAATTTCGATTGGCATATATTACTACATTTTAAAGTCTGTGTGTGTGTTTTGTGTGTGTGTGTGTGTGTGTGTGTGTGTGTGTGTATATATATATATATATATATATATATATATATATATATATATATAGTCTCCATATTTTTCAAAATATGAAATATTTGTTTCTTATTTAGAGTCCCAAAATTCATTCATGTTCATGTATGTGGATTTATAATAAAATTTTCACAAGATTATTCTCAGAAATATTCATTCACCTGAAGTACATATTTGTTTCCTAGTACTGAAAACTAACTACAGTGATTGGTGCCTTCAAATCCTAATATTTCTACAGTAACTGAACCAGTTTAACATCAATGCATGTAGAATTCTATTGGACGTGATGTGTATTTTGACGTTCATTTTTATTCCACACTGGTACATTACTCTTTCTTAAGTTTATGGACATCATAGGACATATATTTCATCAACAATTTCGCAAATTTATAGGCATTTGTTTCACTTTCAATCGCTTCCTGCTTCAGAACACATGTATTCCTCCAGGTTTCTTGACTGGTCTTTTCATGAGACTTCTTTCCAAACAAATTATTTTCGATTTTCATAATAAATTTGAAGCAAAGTCACACACTTTTCATGTTAAACCAAAATCCTCATATTTCCATTAGATGTATAATGGGTTGGAATGAATGATTGTATATTAATATAAGATTTCTTATTTGTTTTCAAATTTATTTCAATCTATTATTTCAAGTTGAAACCAGTTTTATTATTTATTCACAGTATGGTCTATTCATGCATTTCCTCTGTATTCATAGACACAGGGTGCACCTTTTTGTAGCCCCAATACAAATTTATACATCTTCAAAATATTGCTTCCAGAAATGGTGGAAGAAATACTCATGTAACCTGATCTACATATACATTTCATCACAGTAATATTCTAGACACAAAATTCAAAGGTCACACTTATGATTCTACCAAATCCTAAATAGAAAGTGAACATGGATTACTAAAAACATCCATGTCGAGGGTGCCTTATGCTCTCAAATGTCAATCCGATTGGTGACTACATATTTGTTTCTTCCTAAGATTATATGTTCAACCCCAACCCTGTTGAAAATATCTAATCCTATCACTCACTTTATACTTTGCCTGATTTCCTAATGTCTCTATTGATATCTGCATTCCTACATATTTTCCCCACTTCATCATTGTTAGAGACCCTTCACATGTGCTGTTATTGAAATTCACTCTCTAACCGAAACCCTATTGCTAAATAACTTTTGGTCCAAATCCTATACTCATTGTTCTTCCGATACTTACCGTCTATCTTCCTGATCCTACTGACTATCTCTGTTTGAGGGGATGTTCTCTTCTACATTCAATCATCCAAGGTACAAGTTCCTATGCCATTGTATATCAATTTATCTGAGATACCTGTGCAGAACGTAATTCAAGCTAAGTAATCCAATCAAGGACCCAATGACTTTCTGGACTTCAAATCTTACCTGGATTTCTGTTTTCATACTTATATTTCACCTATATATTCTTGTAAGTATCGCAGTTACCCAATACCATTATACATCCCGTAGAATGATTCCTAACCCAAATCGAACTGGTTATTAAGCATAACCATACACTGTTCCCTCAATATAACATTACAGAAGAGCTGGAACAGAGTTGGTCTTACAATGCAGGGATGGGGGCATCTTCCACCTACTTAGAACCTCAATGGTCCATGCAGAAATTATCCCTGGAAAACATGTAGGCAGGTATGAAGGACCTGAGAGAGCAAAGGTCATCTTCCATGGCAAACAGCCTGGTCAGGATGAAGGGTTGTGTCTGAATCAGCCTCTCTCTTCTTAATGTAGAGAAGATGGACCAAACCAAGCCTGTGTGGAGAGCTGTTCCTGGGTGACTATGGTTGATATACCATTCTAACTTGTAAAAATGTCACAGGAATTGGGGCAGCATCCATCTCATGGGACCCTTGGAAGCAACTGTTAGGGCAAAGTAGTTGCCAAGGCAGTGACCTCATTCAGTTCCTGAAAAAAGTGACCTCACCTCACTTCCTTTGTAGTGGAACTCTCTTAACTTGGGAACCAGGAAGCTAGGCCCCCAGAGCCAGTGCCAGTCCCAGTTGGCACACTTGATTGGATTTACCAAGGACAGAGTCAGTCTTTATTGGTACCAACTGATGTGAGGATGGCCAAATGCCAGGAAAGCTATGAAGACAGGTGTTTCCTGAGAAAGCAGGTAGTTGTTCTGGCAAAGACACCAAATCTGAGAAAGTACAGGCCATTTCTGGGGAACATGGTATGGCCCACCAGTAAGAGGAAACTCCGGATAATCAAAGACCTACTTCTGGGAAGGAGGTGCTTTGTGGGTGTGGGTGTGAGTTTGTGGTTTTGTCTCATGTTCTGAGAATAGGTAGGGATGGTGGATTGTTTGTTTTTGAGTGGATTGTTTCTAGAAAGTCGTTTGACATGGCGAGGGTTTCTAAAAGTGTATCCCACTGTGTCCGTGGTTGTGGACATTTGAAAAGAGAATGCATCAATGGAAGTGCCCTGTCTAGTAGAAAGCTACCCAGCATTCATCCTGCGCAATTGATGAATGGACTGCAGCTTGCCTTATGAATGGACAACACCTACTATCTTCCTAAGCTCCAGTTTTCTTCCTGAATTCTGGCCACTCTCCGGAATAGTCTCATGGTTTGGTGTCCAAGATATGTACCGCCTCCAAGTTTTGTTACATGGCCATGTACTGGATAGCTGAAGGCAATGGGAGCATCTCAGAAAACTCAGATATCAGTGTGACCAGTAAAGTCTCAGTGGAGAAACCCTGCTTTGGGCCTTTTGCTAACCTATTGTTCTGTTGCCCTGAATGTCAGGAATTTCTTTGCCTCAGGCAACCCCTTTGTAAAGCCTGAAGAAAACAGTTTTCAAATGAAAATGAATGGGCATCACCTGTGGCTGTTTGCTTAATTGCTTCAAAAGGGATGTGTCTGAATCAGCCCCTTGGCCCTATGTGAGGATGGGGCTTAGATTCTCGGCACCTGACGGATCTACAGAAAGATCCCATCTCTGAATCCAAAACCAAAATGGCCATAAGAGCAGTCAATGTGGATGAAGTCTCTTGCCTTCCTCTGTAAGTCCTGACCTCTATCAAGTGAGAATAGATATCATTTGGGTCAAATGAGTTTTTCAAAGCCCTGAAGAGGCTAATGCATAGGTGCTTGGATTTTCTCATGACTCCAATTCACACAAAGAATTTATACTCAACAATCAGTAACAGTCAAAATGGAGAAGCAGAGCAGTATTAAGGGCAGGCCTATTTGATCACTCCTGGTTCACAGGAAGGGTGTCCAGGCCACCATGACTTTAGGCAATTGAGGGGTAAGTGAGCTTATTTTGGACACTGTCTTGGGCTGCATCCTTCATGAAAACCTGCAGCAAGAGGTTATGATGAGTGTCTCTATGGCAGAAGATGAGGGTCATGTGGGAGTGTTTTGGTTTCAATTGTGGTCATTTGTGTGGCAGTGGAATAGGCCACTAATGAGATTCGCCCTTCTAAACTGAGATCTAGCTCACTCCTTGGGAAAAATTGCCTGTGAGAGTTCTCCAGATCTTTTATTGAAATGAGCTTCCTCACCATTTAATGGTTCCTGAATGAATTGAAACCCACAGTGCTTCCAACTTCATCCTTGAAAAGTGGCTACATAAATACCATGAAATTTTTGCCATTCCAATGACCAGGTGGCATTGGAGAACCTTTGATGTCCTTTTGCTCATCATGAGTGTACCAGATAGTGCCTTGATTGTCTGGGTTTCATGAAAATGGTGTAGAACCGAAATGCCAGTAACTTGTAGCCTACTGAATAGTGGTGTGTGTGCAGGTGGTGTGCAGGTGTGTGATAAAACATCTCTTGTGGGGCCATGTGGATCTGCCATTACTTCCAAAGGGCTTGAGACTGACATGGTGCATCCAGCAGAACCTTATATGTCTGAAACCTCTCCATGTAAAGGCATCTTTTTATATGGAGATTTTCAGGGCAATGTTCAGAATCAGGTTGCTATGATCAAGGGGGCAATCTATGTGGGATAGAATCCTGGTTGGTGAATTCTCCTGCAGACCCTGACCCACCATACATGACAGAACTCCCTCCAGCACTGGGTCTCAGTTGAACTCATTTTATTTAGTGAAACAAATACCAAACTCCCAGTGCAGCAGCAAGAAACACCATGAAAAGTGGAGGATGACCAAATGGCTTCACAGTCCACACGGGGAGACACTTAGCCTTCAGTGGCCACAGTTTACCTACAAAGAGTGAATTCAGCACTGCCACCTCATGTCTTTTGGAAAATAAGAAACCATGTTCTCCAGGTTACATAGATGCAGACACAGCTTTGATGCTTTCACTAGAAATGAAGCTAAAGCTCCTGACAAAAACATATATTTCAAGGATCTTCTAGCTTTCAGAGTCTGTGTTGAAATATCAGCTGTTATCCTGATTGCTTTACCCCTAAATGTAATCTGCTTCCTTTCAATTGTAGCTTTTAAAATTCTCTCTTTATTCTGTACGTTGGGTATCTTCATTATAATGCGTCTAAGTGTGGATCTCTTATGATTTTGCACATTCGGCGTCCTGTTGGCTTCTAGGACTTGGGAGTCTGTCTCATTCTTCAAGTCTGGGAAGTTTTCTCGTATTATTTCATTAAATACATTGCTCATTCTTTTGGTTTGGACCTCTATACCTTCCTGTATCCCAATGACTCTTAAGTTTGGTCTCTTTATGTTATCCCATATTTCTCGGATGTTCTGTTCATGGTTTCTTAACAGTCTTGCTGAGCTGTCTATGTTCTTTTCAAGTTGAAATACTTTGTCTTCATTGTCTGATGTTCTATCTTCTAAGTGTTCTACTCTGATGGAAGTGTTCTCAATTGAGTTTTTAAGTTGTTTTATTGCTTCCTGCATTTCTAGGATTTCTGTTTGTCATTTTTTACAACTTCTATCTCCCTGTATAATTGATCTTTTGCTTCTTGGATTTGTTTGTGTAATTCATTGTGGAAGTGATCTTTCATTGTCTGATTTTGCTGTCTAATGTCTTCCTTGAGACTCCAGATTATCTGAAGCATGTATATCCTGAGTTTTTTATCTGACATTCCATCTGCTGCAGCTATTACCTCTTCTAAAGTTGTGTTGACCTGCATTGCTTGTGGTCCTTTTTTCTTTGTCTTTTCATACGGCTCGCGTTTCTTTCTGCTTGGTGAAACTGTTGTGATTTTGAAATTTTCCCCCTATATATTTATATTGCTCTTGTATATTTGAAAAGTCTTCCTTGCAGGGGCGGGGGGTGGCTGTTGTGCTCTTCCAATTGGGGTGATCTATCTACCATGCTGATGGGCCGCTGGGCCTGTTCTCCTGATCGGTCGCAGGTCTGCCTACCCTGCAGGCGCGGGAGGCGGCTCTGCTAAGCCCCTCCTCTAATTGGTGTGACGTGTGTACCACACCCATGGACCCCTGGGGTGTTCTGCCAGTCGGTCTCAGGTCTGCCTACCTTAGAGGCGCGGACGGCGGCTCTGCTCTGCCCCTACTCCAATTGGGGTGACGTGACTACCACGCCGGCGGGTGGGTGGGCCTGTTCTGCCGTCGGTCGCAGGTCTGCCTACCTTACGGGCATGGGCGATGGATCTGCTCTGCCCCTAGTCCAAATGGGGTGAAGTGTCTGCCGCGCTGGCAGGCCGCTGGGCCTCTTTTGCTGGTCGGGTGCAGATTTGTCTACCTTGAGGGCGCGGGTGGTGGCTCTGCTCTGCCGCTACTCCAATTGGGGTGTCGTGACTACGAAGCCGGCAGGTTGCTGGGCCTGTTTCGGGCACCATGGGCAAAGACTCTGCTCTGCCTACTCCTATTGGGGTTATGTGACTACCATGCCGGTGGGCCACTTGGATTGTACTAGGTGCTGGAGAAGGCTCTGCTCTGCAATTACTCCAATTGAGGTGACGTGACTACCATGCCTGCTGGTCGCTTGGCCTGTTCTGGGCACCTGTGGCGGCTCTGCTCTGCCTCTATTCCAATTGGGGTGAAGTGAGTATCATGCAGGTGTGTCGCTGGGCCTGTTCCAGGCATGGGCAGCGGCTCTGCTCTGCCCCTCTGGCTTGATGACAAAGTGAGAGAGACTCGGGTGTTTCTGACTCACTTTCTTTACCAGGAGACCAACTGTTTCTGTCACCGCTGGTATTAATGAAGTTATCTCCTCCGCTGCTTTCTGATGACATCAGATCTCTTCCATGTTGGTATCCCATGCAAAAGGCAGCATTTCGTTCCCTTTGCTGGGTGACCAAAGCAATGGGTGAGTCCTGACTTGCCCTCACAAGCCTCGTCTCAATCCTGTTGCCACTGCCTATGAAGGCTCGGTTGATATTTACCTCCACATTATTCAGCAAGACCCACACCGGGAAGCAGTTTCCACGGGTTCTTGAGCCCTGGGCCAGATCAGTTCAGGGAGGCCAAATTTGGCCGCTCTGGGCTCAGTGTATGTTCTAATAGGAGCAGGCTCCAAGACGCAGTTTCTGCGGGTTCTTTAGCACTGAGCCTGAGTAATTTGTCTGCGAAGCAAAGGTGAATGGAATCCTGAAATTACCTGTTCTATAGCTGAATGAGCTGCAATCAGTCGAAAACAGGGATGGTGACGTCAGCTCTTCAAGATGGTGGACGCTGGCTTCCTCTGTGGTCTGACCGGTATGGAGAACGGAATTGGACCGCATCCATCCCCGTCTCAATCCCAGAATTCAGCACTGAGCACAGTAATTGCATAGCGGGCAGGAGCCCATAGAATCCGCACCACTGTATATTTGCGATGCTATCTCGTCTTTTCCCAGTGCGCGCCACACACTCTAGCTGCAGGGCAATTTGCTGAATAAGCAGCATGACCCTCCGTGCGGAAAAATCACTCGTGTTTGAGCCCCCGTAGCTGATCCTCGTGAGATGGATATATGTCCACTAGGTTTTGGAGCACCCCAAATTTGCTGGAAATTCCTAACAAGATAGGTTTTAGCCGTTCTAACTCATCATTTTCCCGCACAGTGACGAGGTACACGGGGGTAATGCACTCCATTCGCCGCCATCATGTGATCCCCCAAAGTTAGTTTTCAGTACAAGGAAAAAAATATGTATTTCAGTTGGAGGAATATTTCTGAGAATAATCTTGTGAAAAGTTGATTATAAATCCACATACATGAATATGAATGAATTTAGGGAGGGTATAAAAAGAAAAATATACTAAATATTTTGAAAAATCTGGAGAGTGAATATATATATATATATATATATATATATATATATATATATATATATATATATATATACACAGAGACACACACACACACACACAGACATTAAAAAGTAGCATTATGTATGTGAATTGAAATTCACCATGAAATATATATCATACACAGATCCAAAAATATTCATTTTAATGTACATGGATTCATGTTGTTTAACTAAAAAGCTCACCCATATGTTGAATTTTCAGTTCCAACAGCGTTAAGTAGGAGTGATCTCTTCTCACAATTTGTATCTGCCAAGCCAGCCACCTCACCAAATGTACGACTGATACCAGGTAGAATTCTGTATGTGCTTATAAAAATACATGTGATGAATAGGCTACAGAGAAAGGGAGACAGTTATTCACATATTTGTTAACTTTGAAAACACATGGAGAACTATTTCAATTAAAATTCGCTAGATTTATAACACCTACAATTTATCATACGAAAGGCAAGTCCAATTATACACCATGCCTCCTGTGAACCTCTTGTATTTGTGTTCTGTTTGGGTTATTATTCTCCATCAAATTAGGATAAGAAGTCAAAGTCTAGTAGGGTATGTGTTAGTGTCAGGGATTCAGTATTTCGAATGGAAAATTGGAAAATGTATCCAATGTGTATGCAAATATGTGCTACACAAAAATCTTCCCACTCTCATTCAGAATAATGCCTTGACATTACCTTCGCCCTACATAAGACAAAATTAGAGGAGAACATTTAGAAAATCTGTGAATACATATGTGGAATGGAAAATGCTCAGAAGTTCACAAATTTGGAGTTGGTAGAGGAGTTTCCAAAAGTAAGGGACAGGGTAATCACTCCAAAAACATGAAGTTCTGCCAGCCTAACATCTGAAGAAACTGCCTGTGAGGTTGGGCAATGAAATATATGCTGTTGTCAGAAGCATTAGCTTCATATGTAGTGAGACCATCAAATCTGGTTCTGCATCTATGTGACCTGGATGACATGGTTTCTTATTTTCCAATAAACATGAGGCAGCAGTGCTGAATTTTCTATTTGTAGGTATACTGTGGCCACTGGATTCTAGGTGTCTCCCCGTGTGGACTGTAAATTCATTTGGTCATCCTCCACTTTCGTGGTGTTTCTTGCTGCTGCACTGGGAGTTTGGTATTTGCTTCATTAAATACAAGGGTTCACCTGGGACACAGTGCTGAAGTGAGTTCTGTCAAGTGTGGTGTGTCGAGTTCTGCAGGAGAATGCACCAACCAGGCTTCTATCCCACATAACTTGCCCTATTGACCATAGCATCCTGATTCTGAACATTGCCCTGAAACCTCTCCATATAACAATATGCTTTTACATATAAGGTTCTACTGACTGCAAAATGTCAGTCACAATCCATTTGGAAGCCAATGGCAGATCCACATGCCCCCACCACAGATGTTTTATCACACACCTGCCAACCACTGCTCTAGAACAACTACTCAGCAAGATCCAACTTACTGGAATCTCTGTTCTACACCATTTTCATAAAACCCAGTCAATCAAGGCACTGTCCTGTATACTCATGATCAGCCAGAGGACATCCAAATGTTCTCCAGTGCTACCCGGTCATGGGAATTTCAAAAATTTCATGATATTGATATAGCCAATTTTCAAGGACGAAGTTGGAGGCACTGTGGATTTCAATTCACTCAGAAACCATTAAATGAAAACTCTGGAGAATTCTTACAGGCAAGGCTTCCAAAAGTGGCCAAAAGTCAGATTAAGCCAGGCCCATTGAGGTCTACAATGTATGGTCCATGTGTGTTTTGACTCTCAAATATGGCTGCCAAGTCTTTAAGAATAATATCATGTGTTATCCTGGCTGAGATTCCCTGTGCTCTGTGGAAAGTCAACTAGGGCCTAGATGTCACTTTCCAAGGGCAACTCTCATGCATGGCCATCTAAAATTCCAACACAATTCCTGGCAATAATTCTCTGAGATCAGTAAAAGAACTCAGTCTCTAAGGGGAATCACACCAGAGTGCAAGCCTAGGTGGACCCAGTGATCTCTTCCAACCGCCAGACAAATGTCCACAATTAAAACCAAAACACTCTCACATGGCCCTCATCTTCTTCCATATAGACACTCATTATATCCTCTGGCTGGAGGTTTCCATAAGGGACGCAGCCCACGACAGTGTCCAAAATAAGCTCCTTGCACCGCATTTGCCTAAAGTAAGGGTGGCCTGGACTCTCTTCCTGTGAACCAGGAGTGATCAAATAGGCCTACCTTTAATATTGCTTGGCTTCTCCAACTTGAGGCCTTCTAGCTTTGGGGTTTAGATTCTTTAAGTGAATTGGAGTCATGATAATCAAGCACCTATGGCCTAGCCTCTGCAGGGCTTTGAAGAACTCATTTGACCCAAAGAATCCCTATTCTCACTTGATGGATATCTGGAACCTACCAGAGGAAGGCAAGAGAGTTCATCAACAATATCTGATCTTTTTGCCATTTTGGTTTTGGATGCACGCATGGGATCTATCTTTAGATCCATCAGGTGATGAGAATCTAAGCCACAGCCTCACACAGGGCCAACAGGCTGATTCAGACATATCCCAATCTTAAGCAATTAAGCAAAGAGCCACAGGTGATGCCAATTCATTTCCATTTGAAAACTGTTTTCTTCAGGGTTCACAAAGTGGTGGCTTGAGGCAAAAAACTTCCTGACATTCAACAGAACAATAGTTAAGCAAAAGGACCAAAGCAGGGTTTCTCCACTGAGACTTTCCTGGTCAACAGATATCTGAGATTTCTGAGATGCTAGCCATTTCCTTCAGCTATCCAGTACATAGCCATGTCACAGATCTTGGAGGTGGTACAAATCTTGGACACAAAACCATGATACTATTCTGGAGAGTGGGCTGAATTGAGAGAGAAAACAGGAAATTAGGAAGCTTGTAGGTGTTGCCCATCCATAAGGCAAGCCAGAGTCCACTCATGAATTGGGCAGGATGAATGCTGGGAAGCTTTCTACTAGACAGGACACATCCATTGATGCATTGTCTTTTCTAATGTCTACAACAATGGACTCAGTGGGATACACACACATAGAAACACTCACCTTGTCAAAGGACTTAATAGAAATATTCCACACCATACCAAACAAACCGCCTTTCCTACCTATTCTCAGAAAATGATCCACTACCTGCTTTCTCAGGGAAAGCCCCTCTCCAGAGGTTTCCTGGCATTTGGCCATCCTCACATCTGTAGGTACCAAGAAAGACTGACTCTGTCCTTGGTAATTCCAAACATGTGAGACCACTGGCACTAGAACAGGGACTGTCTCTGGGTGCCTGGCTTCCTGGATCCCAAGTTCAGAGAGTTCCCTCACCAAGGAAGTGAGGTGAGATCACTTTCTTCAGGATCTGAATGATGTCACTGCCTTGGCAACCACTTTGTTGCTTCCAAAAGTACCATGAGGTGGAGGCTGCCCCGATTTTCATGTGACACTTTCTCCAGTTAGAATGTTATATCAACCATAAGCACCCGGGAACAGCTTCCACACAGGACTGGTTTGGTCCATGTTCTATACATTAAGAAGAGAGAGAATGATTCAGACACAACCCTTCATCCTGACCAGGATAATTGCCATGGAAGTTGACTTTTGCTTTCTGAGGTACTTCATAGCTGCCTTCATCTTCACCAGGGATTATTTCTGCATGAACATTTGAGTTTCTCAGCAGGTGAAGATCCCCTAGATTCCTGTAGTTTAATACCCACACTGTTCCTGCTCTCCTGCAAAGTTAGTGTATGGTTAGGGTTAATAATATTTTCGATTTGGGTTAGGAATCATTCTGCAGGATGAATAATGGGATTGGGAACCTGTGATATTTATAAGAATATATAGGTGAAATATATGTATAAAAACGGGAATCTAAGAAAGATTTGAAGCCCAGAAGGGCATTGGGCCCTTGGTTTGGATACTTAGTGTTGAATAATGTTCTGTACAATTGTCTCAGTTAAATCGAAATACAATGGCATAGGACCTTGTACCTTGGATGATTGAATGTAGAAGAGAACATCCAGTCAAAAAGGGATAGTTGGTAGGATTAGGAAGATAGTCAGTAGGTTTAGGAAGAAGAGTGAGTATATGATTTGGAAAAAAAAGCTTCTTTAGCAATAGGGTTTCGTTTAGATAGTGAATGTAAATGTCAGCACATGTGAAGAGTAAGCCAAAATGATGAACTGGGGAAAATATGTAGGAAAGCAGGTGTCAATAGAGACATTACTAAATCAGGCAAAGTATAAAGTGAGGGATAGGATTAGACATTTTCAACAGGCTTGAGTTTGAATATATAATTATAGGAAAAAACAAATATGTCGTCATGAATGGGAATGACATTTGAGAGCATTAGGCAACCTGGACATGGATGTTATTAGTTATCAACATTCACTTTCCTTTTAGGCTTTGGTACAATCATAAGTGTGATATTTTATTTTTTTGTTGTTCAGAATATTACTGTGATAAAATGTATATGTAGATCAGGTGACATGAGTATTTCTTTCACCATTTCTGGGAGCAATAATTTGAAGACGCATACATTAGTATTAGGGGCACAAAGAGGTGTAACCTCTGTCTATGAATATAGAGATAATGCATGAATAGACCATACTATGAATAAATAACATAACTGATTCCACTTTAAATAATGGATTGAATTGACATGTGAAAATATATAAGAAATCTTATATTGATATACAATCATTCATTCCAACCAGTTATATATCTAATGGTAATATTAGGATTATGATTTATGATGAATGGTGTTTGAGTTTTGCTTTATAAGTGGTGATGTTAAACGAAAGTAATGTGTTTGGAAAGAAGTCTCATGAAAAGACCAGTCAAGAAACATGGAGGAATGCATGTGTTCTGAATCACGAAGTGATTGATCGTGAAACAAATGCCTATAAATTTTCTAATTTGTGACTGAAATATATATCCTATGATGTGGATAAACTGAAGACATAGTAACGTACAAGTGTTGAATAAAAATGAAAGTCAAAATACACATCATGTCCCCTAGGAATCTACTTGCATTGATTTTAAACTGGCATATAAATGTAGAAATAATAGGGTTTGTATGCACCATTCACTGAATTTAGTTTTCAGTACTAGGAAACAATATGTATTGCAGGTGGATGATTATTATGAGAAAAATCTTGTGGAAAGTTGATTATAAATCCACAGATATGAATATGAATGAATTTAGGGAGTGTATAATAAGACACATATATTTCATATTTAGAAAAATCTGAAGAGTGTGTATATATATAAATATATATATATATATATATATATATATATATATATATATATGTATATATATATACAAACACGCACATGCACAGATATTAAAAAGTAGCAATACAGGAGATCCATTATTAAGGCAGGCATGGAGAAATCAAGTCTCTGATCTCTTCAGCTGCACGGGCATAGGAAGTCGTAAACTGTCTAAATGCTGTTTGCTCAGAATCACTAGGCAATGTTGACCTGTTGTGAATCTGGGGCGAACAGTCTGGGCCCCTCAGAACACACACAGAGCCCGGATTGGCTGCATTCAAGCTTAGATTCGTCTGGTTTTTGTGACTCAGCACTAACATTCCCGCTGAAATAACTGGTTGGGCTTTGTGAATTGACAGAGTTAAAAGACAACTGAGCCTTCATAGGCAGTGGCCACAGGATTAAAATGGGGCTTGCGAGAGATAGTCAGGACCCTCCCATTGCATTGGTCACCCAGCAAAAGGAACGAACGGTCACCATTTTAATGTGATACCACCATGGCATAGAACTGACATTACAGGCAGAGGAGATAACTTCATTGAAACCAACGCGACAAGTGTGTAATCCCATTGCCATCTCTCTCAACACCACGGGGAAACCTCAAGGGCCCCTCCCAGGTCTCCCAGGAGCACGATAGCCAGACCTAGGGAAACAGGATTGGCTCAGGACTTGCGGCGTGGAATTCCCGGCTACCACTCGCACCAGTGCTGACAATTGAGGTCTCTTACACCACCTACCAGGGGCATGGCTCCCGGAAGACAAGAAAATTCGCTGGCGGTTCTCAGGACAAAGCTCTACAAACTTAGGGTCTGAGGGAGGCAAACAGGGAGAGTGTGCCCAGGCGTTCATTAAAACAGGGCTACCAGGAGCAGAGGCCTGGCTTGTAACCAGTATTGTGGTGAGCGTCAAAGGTGAGGGGGGCCTGGCTTGAGGAAGCACAAGAGAAGGCCCTAGGCACTCAGGATTGGAGACTCGCCGAGTCTGGGAGGAAGAGCTGCTGCACAGTGATTTGTTCCCACTTATTTAGAGGAGAAGCTTGGCCCAGTGCACACAGCTCCAACTACTGGAAGAGAAGTTAATTGAACTCTAGTACTGCATGTATTATTATTATTATATTATTTGTATGTTTTTCTTTTTCTTTCATTTTCATTTTTGTTGTTGTTCTTTAACTTTTTTAATGTTTTTTATTTTTTTAATTTTTTATTTCATTATTATTATTATTATTTTAAATTTTAATTTTCATTTTTTAATTATTATTATTACTTAAAATTTTCTTTCTTTATTTTCTATTTTTTTCTTTTGTCTTTTCATTTCTTTTCAATTTTATTATACCCCCTTCCTTGAATTCTACCTGGCTACTCTCATTCTCTTTAGTGACTTCTTCCCTTCCCTTCTAATATCTTTCCTTCCAAGCATCAAATAAATTTATAAGAGTAAGCAGTAACTCAGTAGTCAAACAGAACAAGAAGTAACATGAGCAGCATAAAAAAGCAAGGAAGAAAAAAAGTACAAACAATGAAGGACAGCCTAAATATTCAAGAGCATCTGGAGTCATCAGAAAAATGGTCATATAAAGAACTCAAGGAATACCTTAGACAGATGTAATGGAACATTAAAGAGGATACGAGACAACAAAAACAAACAGTGAAAGAACGCATTGAAAATGAATTACATAAACAGATAAAATAAGAAATTAAGCATCTTTATCAGGAGATAGAGATTATTAGAAAAATCAAACAATAATTCTAGAAATGAAGGAAATGATAAACCAAATTAAAAACTCAATTGAGAGTATCACTAACAGAGTGGAGCAAGTAGAAGACAGAATGTCAGATAATGAAGACAAAATATATCATCTTGAAAAAACTCTATCCAAGAAAGAAATGCTGTAAAAAATTATGAGAAAACATCCAAGAGATATGGGATAACATTAAAAAAACAAACTTATGAGTCATCCCGAAAGAGGAAGGTACAGAGATTCAAACCAAGGGAATGAGTAACCTGCTGAATGAAATAATTAGAGAAAACTTTCCAAAAATAAAAATGGAAACAGATAAACAAATTGTAGATGCTTACAGGACACTGAGCACACAAAATCACAGTAGACCAATGCCAAGACACATTGTTATGAAGATATCCAATATACAAAACAAAGAGAAAATATTAAAACCTACCAGAGAAAAGAGGCAGATTACAATCAGGGGTAAAACAAAAAGGTTAACAATGGTTTTTTTTTTATCACAGATGCTGGAAGTGAGAAGATCCTGGAACAACGTACTTCAAACACTGAAAGACAATGGATGCCAACCAAGAATTATGTATCCAGCAAAATTAAGCTTAATGTAAGACAACAAAATAAAAATATTTCATGATAAACAAAAGCTAAAAGAATTTGCAGCCAGAAAACCAGCATTGGAAAGCATCTTGAGCAAAACACTACACGAGGAAGAAATGAAAATCAACAATGTAAACCTTCAGTGGGAAGTGCCTCAGTAATGACAGAGGGCGGGAAAAGCTAATCATGGAGAAACAAACTAATTTAAAAAAAAGATATAAGCAAACATGGGTGGCAGTACAAACCATATATTAATAGTAACTTTAAACGTTAATGGCTTAAACTCTCCAATAAAGTGACATAGGCTTGTAACTTGAATTAAAAAAAACAAATCCAACAATATGTTGCCTCCAGGGGACACATCTCAATGGAAAAGACATACACAAGCTGAAGGTGAAAGATTGGGAAAATTTATACCATGCACACAGTCCTCGTAACCAAGCAGGGGTGGCCATCCTCCTATAGAATAAAATCGACCTCAAGACTAATTTAATCAAAAGGGATAAGGAAGGACATTATATACTGTTAAAAGAAACCATTCACTGACAAGACATAACAATTATCAATATTCACGCAGCAAATAATGGTGCTGCGACGTTCATTAAACAAATTCTCCTCAAGTTCAAGAATCAAATAGACCACAGTACAATAATTATGGGTGACTTCAACTCACGTCTCTCACCATTGGACAGATCCTTCAAACAAAAGTTGAATAAAGAAACTATAGAACTCAATATCACAATCAATACCCTAGACTTAAGTGACTTATATAGAATATATCAACCATCATCAAGTGGATATACTTTTTTCTCAGCAGCACATGGATCCTTCTCAAAAATAGACCATATGTTTTGCCATAGGGCAACCCTCAGTAAATATAAAGGGGAGGAGATAATACCATGAATTTTTTGTGATCATAATGGAATGAAACTGGAAACCAATGATAAAAGAAAAAAGAAAAAATCATACATTACATGCAAAATGAACAATATGTTACTGAATGATCAATGGGTTACAGAAGACATAAAGGAGGAAATAAAAAAATTCTTAGAGATAAATGAAAATACAGACACAACATATCAGATTCTATGGGACAAAATGAAAGAAGTTTTAAGAGGTAAATTCATCTCCTGGAGGTCATTCCTCAAAAAAAGAAAGAAAAAAAAAAACAAATAAATGAGCTCACACTTTATCTCAAAGCCCTAGAAAAGGAAGAGCAAAACAACAGCAAATGTAGCAGAAGGCAAGAAATAATTAAAATAAGAGCGAAATTGAAACAAAAGAAACTATTGAAAAAATTAACAAAACTAAAAGTTGGTTCTTCAAAAAGATAAATAAGATCGACAGACCCTTAGCCATGCTAATGAAGAGAAGAAGAGAGAGAACTCAAATTACTAACATACGGGATGAAAAAGGCAATATCACAACAGATGCAACATAAATACAGAAGAAAATTAGAAATTATTTGGAAACCTGTATTCCAATAAAATAAAAAATAGTGAAGACATCGATAAATTTCTTAAGTCATATGATTTGCCCACACTGAGTCATAAGGGAACACACAATTTAAACAGACCAATATCAATGGATGAAGTAGAGGAAGCAATCAAAAGACTACCAACCAAGAAAAGCCCAGGACCGGATGGGTATACAGCAGAGTTTTACAAAACCTTTAAAGAAGAATTAATACCATTACTTTTCAAGTTATTCAGGAAATAGAAAAACTGGGAGCTCTGCCAAATTCGTTCTATGAGGACAACATCACCCTGATTCTGAAACCAGACAAAGACACCTCAAAGAAAGAAAACTACAGACAAATATCTCTGATGAACCTAGATGCAAAAATCCTAATTAAAATTCTGGCGAATTGGATACAAAGGCACATCAAAAAAATTGTGCACCATGATCAACTAGGATTCATCCCTGGGATGCAAGGCTGGTTCAATATATGGAAATTAATAAATGTTATTCACAACATCATTGGACTTAAAGATAAGAACCATATGATCATCTCGATAGACGCAGAAAAAACATTCAACAAAGTAGAGCATTCCTTTATGTTCAAAACATTTTAAAAACTAGGGATAACAGGAACTTACCTCGACATTGTAAAAGGTATCTATGTTAAGCCTCAGGTTAGCATCATTCTGAATGGAGAAAAATTGAAGGCATTCCCTTTAAAATCTGGAACAAGACAGGGATGTCCTCTATCACCACTTCTATTCAATATAGTTCTCGAAAAACTGGCCAGAGCAATTAGAGAGATGAAAGACATTAAAGGCATAAAAATAGGAAAAGAAGAACTTAACTTATCACTATTTGCAGATGACATGATTCTATACATAGAAGACCCAAAAGGGTCTACAGAAAAAACTACTAGAACTAATAAATGAATGCAGCAATGTGGCAGGATAGAAAATCAACATGCATAAATCAAAGGCATTTCTGTATATTAGCGACAAAACTTCTGAAACAAAAATGAGTCAAAACACTGCATTCCCAATTTCCTCAAAATAATTAAATACTTGGGAATCAACCTAACAAAAGAGGTGAAAGATTTATATAATGCAAACTACAGAACCCTAAAAAGAGAAATAGAATAAGATCTTAGAAGATGGAAAAATATACCCCGTTCATGGATAGGAAGAACTAACATCATCAATATGGCTATATTACCAAAAGTTCTCTACAGGTTTAATGCAATGCCAATCAAAATCCCAAAGGAATTTTTTGTAGAAATAGATAAAGCAATTATGAAATTCAAATGGAAAAATAAAAGACCCAGAATAGCAAAAGCAATTCTAAGCAGGAAGTGTGAATCAGGCAGTATAGCAATACCAGATTTCAAACTATATTACAGAGCAATTATAATAAAGACAGCATGGTACTGGTACCAAAACAGGCGGGTGGACCAATGGTACAGAATGGAGGACACAGAGACTAATCCAAAAAGCTACAACTATCTTATATTTGATAAAAGAGCTAATGGCCTGCAATGGAGGAAGGATGGCATCTTCATCAAATGGTGTTGGGTAAACTGGAAATCCATATGCAACAAAATGAAACTGAATCCCCTCCTCTCGCCCTGCACAAAAGTTAACTCAAAGTGGATCAAGGAGCTAGATTCAAATCAGAGTCTCTGCGTCTGATAGAAGAAAAAGTTGGCTCAGATCTACATATTGTGTGGTCAGGCTCCAAATTCCTTAATAGGACACCCATAGAACAAGAGTTAATAACAAGAATCAAGAAATGGGACTTACTTAAACTGAATTTTTTTTTCTCAGAAAGAGAAACAATAAGAGAGGTAAATATGGAGCCTACATCATGGGAACAAATTTTTAGTCCTCACCCTTCACATGGAGCCCTAATATCTAGAGTATACAAAGTATACAAAGAACTCAGAAAATTAGACAATAATATAACCAATAACCCAATGGGCCAAGGACCTGAACAGAAACTTCTCAGAGGAGGACATAGAATCAATTAACAAGTACATGAAAAAATGCTCTCCATTTCTAGCAGTAAGAGAAATGCAAATAAAAACCACCCTAAAATACCATCTCAATCCAGTGAGATTGGCAGCTATAATGAAGTCAAACAACAACAAGTGCTGGCGAGGATGTGAGGAAAAGGGTACTCTTGTACATTGCTCGTGGGACTGAAACTGGTGCAGCCAATTTGGAAAGGAGTATGGAGACTCCTGTGAAAGCTTGGAATGGAAGCACCATTTGACCCAGCTATTGCCCTTCTTGGACTATTCCCTGAAGACCTTAAAAGAGCGTACTACAGTGATACTGCCACATCGATTTTCATAGCAGCACAATTCACAATTGCTACACTGTGGAACCAACCCAGATGCCCTTCAATATATGAATGGATAAAAAAAAGTGACCTTTGTATACTATGGAAGATTACGCAGCACTAAAATATGACAAAATCATGGAATTTGCAGGGAAATGCATGGCAATAGAGAAGATTATGCTTAGTGAAGCTAGCCAATCACTAAAAAACAAATACCAAATATCTTCTTTGATATAATGAGAGCAACTAAGAACAGAGCAGGGAGGAAGAGCATGAAGAAAAGATTAACATTAAGCAGAACCATGAGGTGGGAGGGAAAGGGAGAGAAGAGGGAAATTGCATGGTAATGGAGAGAGACCCTTATTGTTACACAAAATTACATATAAGAGGTTGTGGGAAAATAAACAATGGGAGAAATGAATTAGAGTAGGTATGGTAGAGAGAAAAGATGGGAAGAGAAGTGAGGGGGTATAGTAGAGTATAGGAAAGGTAGCAGAATACAACATTAACTAATAGGGCATTATGTAAAAATATGGATGTGTAACTGATGTGATTTTGCAATTTGTATTTGGAGTAAAAATGGGAGTTCATAACCCACTTGAATCTAATGTATGAAATATGATATGTCAAGAGCTTTGTAATGTTTTGAGCAACCAATAAAATAAGTAGTGATATATATGCCAATAGAAATTTATCATGAAATATATATAATCAACAGATTGAAAAATATTAATTTTACTGAACATGAAATTATGAATAATGTTATTCAACTAGGAAGTTCACCCATAGGTTGAATTTTCAGTTCCAACAGCGTTTAGGAGGAGTGATCTCTTCTCTCAATTTGCATCTGCAAATTCAGCCACCTCACAAGTGTATACGAGTGATATCAGGTAGGATTCTATATGTGCATATAAAAATACATGTGCTGAATAGGCTACAGAGAAAGGGAGACAGGGATTCATATATTTGTTAATTTTAAAAACACATGTAGAACTATTTCAACAAAAAATTGACTAGATTTATAACTCCTACAAAATATAATGCAAAAGGCAATTCCAACTATACACCATGCCTCCTCTGAACTGCTTGTATTTCTATTCTTTTTGGGTTATTTTTCACCATCATATTAGGATCATAATTCAGAGTCTAGTAGGGTATGGGTTAGTGTCAGGGATTCAGTATTTCAAAATAAAAATTGAAAAATGAATCCAGTGTGTGTGTAAATATGTGCTACACAAAAATCTTCCCACTCACATCCAGAACAATGCCTTGACATTACCTTCACCCAAGTAAGACACAATTATAGTAGAAAAGTGTGAAAATCTATGAATACATATATTTAATGGAATATGCTCGGGAGTTCACAACCTTGGAGGTGGTAGAGGCGTTTCCAAAAGTAAAGGACAGGGTAAACACTCCACAAACAAAGAGCTCTGATGGCCTAAGACTTCTTGGAATACGGCTTCTGAGGTTGGGCACTTGAAATATATGTTGTTGTCATGAGCTTTGGCTTCCTTTGTCGTGAGACCATAAAAGCTGGGTCTGCATCTATGTGACCTGGAAGACATGATTTCTTGTATTTCAATGAACATGAGGCAGCAGTGCTCAATTTTCTCTTTGTAGGTAAACTGTGTCCACTGGAGGCTAAGTGTCTCCCGGTGGGGACAGTGAAGACATTTAATCATCCTCCAATTTTCGTGGTGTTTCTTGCTGCTACACTGGGAATTTGGTACTTGCTTCACACAATATAAGAAGTTCATCTGGGATACAGTGCTGGAGGGTGTTCTGTCACGTGGGGTGGGTTAGCATCTGCAGGAGAATGTACCAACCAGGCTTCTATCCCACATAGCTTGTCCCAATAACCATAGCAACCTGATTATGAACATTGCCCTGAAACCTCTCCATATAACAAGATGCCTTTACATACAAGGGAATGGGGGCTGCGCCATATCAGTCACAAGCCATTTGTAAGCCGATAGCCGATCCACATGGCCCCACCATGATGTTTCATCACACACCTGCCCACCACTGCTCTAGGCCCACTACTCAGCAGGCTCCAAATTCCTGGCATCTCGTATTCTACACCATTTTCATGAAACCCAGTCAAACAAGGCACTTTCTGGTATACACATGATCAGCAACAGGACATCCAACGTTTCTGCAGTGCCACCTGGTCATGGGAATTTCCAAAATTTTATGGTATTTATCTAGCAAGTTTTCAAGGATGAAGTTAGAGGCACTGTGGGTTTCAATTCATTCAGGAACCGTTAAGTGTTGAGAAAGCTCATTTCAATGAATGCTCTGGAGAACTCTAAAGTCAAGGCTTCTCAAAGAGTTGCTAACAGGTCACATGAAGCCAGGCCAATTGACGTCTACAATGTGAGGTCCATGTGTGTTGACTCTCAACTATGGCTACCAAGTCTTTCAGAATAAAATCATGTGATATTCTGGCTGAGATTCCCAGGCCTCTGTGGAAAGCCACCCTGGGCCTAGATCTCAGTTTCCAAGAGTGAGTCTCATGCGTGGCCTCCTAAAATCCCAACACAATTCATGGCAATACTTCTCTGAGGTCAGTTCCAGAACTCAGTCTCTAAGGGTAAATCATACCAGAGTTCAAGCCCAGGTGGACCCAGTCATCCCTTTCAACTGCCACAAAAATGACCAAAATTAAAATGAAATCACTCCCACAGGGCCATAATCTTCTTCCTTGTAGACACTCATCATAACCTCTAGCTGGAGGTTTCAATGAGCACAAGGTAGTGTCCAAAATAAGCTCACTTGCCCCTCATTTGCCTAAAAACATGGTGGCCTGAACACTATTCCTGTGAACCAGGAGTGATCAAATATTGCTGCTGTTAAAGTGTTCCGCTTCTCCAATTTGAGGCCTACTGGCTGAAGCCTATAAATTCTTGATGTGATTTGGAGTCATGAGAAAACCCAAGCACATATGGGCTAGCCTCTGCAGGGATTTCAAAGACTCATTTGACCCAAAGGATCCCTATTCTCACTTGATGGAGGTCAGGAACATAAAACAAGAAGGCAAAAATATTCATCCACAATGACTTCTCTTTTTGTCATTTTGGTTTTGAAATCACATGGGATCTTTCTTTAGATCCATCAGGTGCTGAGAATCTAAGCCACAACCTCATTCAAGGACAAGAGGCTGAATCAGACACATTCCATTCCAAAGCAATTAAGCAAAGAGCCACAGGTGATGTCCATTCATTTCCATATGAAAACAGTCTTCTTAAGGCTACACAACAGGGTGGCCTGAGGCAAAGACTTTCCTGACATTCAGGGTAATAGAAACAGAAGTAAGCAAATGGCCCAAAGAAGGGTTTCTCCACTGAGACTTTACTGGTCACACTGATATCTGATTTTTCTGAGATGCTCCCATTCCCTTAAGCTATCCAGTACATGGCCATGTCACAGAGCCTTGTGGTGTTACATATCTGGGACTCAAAACCATGAGCCTATTCTGGAGAGTGGCTGGAAAACACGAAGAAAACAGGAACTTAAGAAGATAGTAGATGTTGCCCATCCATAAGGCAAGCTGCAGTCCATTCATCAATTGGGCAGTAAGAATGCGGGGAAGCTTTCAACTAGAGACAACACATCCATTGATGCATTGTCTTTTCTAATGTCTACAACAATGGATACAGTGGAATACACAGACATAGAAACACTCACCATGTCAAACGACTTACTAGAAATAGTCCACTCCAAAGCAAACAAACCACCTTTCCTAGCTATTCTCAGAACATCAGAAAAAAACACAAACTCACACCTACAATGGCAAAGGCAATTCTTTCCCCCAAGTAGGTCTGTGATTATCCGGAGTGTCTTCTGACTGGTGGGCCATATTATGTTCCCCAAAAATGTCCTGTCCTGTTTCAGTTCTGGTCTCCTTGGCCAATTCTGTGAAGTTGTCAGGAGCCAGTGGTTCGCCACTACCTACTTTCTCAGGAAAGGCCCCTCTTCAGAGCTCTGCTGGAATTTGGCCATCCTCACATCAGTAGGTACCAAGAAAGACTGACTATGTCTTTGGGAAAAACAAATAAGTTAGCCCACTGGGACTCGGAGTGAGACTGACTCTGGGTGCCTGGCTTCCTGGATCCCAAGTTCAGAGAATTACATCACCAAGGAAGTGAAGTGAGGTCACTTCTTTCAGGAACTGAATATGGTCACTGCCTCGGTAACCACTTTGTCCTAACAGTTGCTTCCAAGGTTCCCATGAGATGGAGGCTGCCCCAACATCCTGTGACACATTCAGAAGTTAGAATGGTATATCAACCATAGGCACCCGGGAACAGCTCTCCACACAGGCCTGGATTGGTCCATCTTCTCTACTTTAAGAAGACAGAGGCTGATTCAGACACATCAATTCACCCTGACCAGGTTGTTTGCCATGGAAGATGACTATTGCTCTCTCAGGTCCTACATAGCTGCCTACATATTCTCCAAGGATCATTTCTCCATGGATCTTTTAGGTTCTCAGCAGGTGGAAGATCATCTACATTCCTATATTGTAAGACCCACTCTGTCCCTGCTCTTCTGTACGTTATATTGAAGGAACAGTGTATAGTTAAGGTTAATAATAGGTTTGATTTGGGTTACGAATCATTCTGCTGGATGAATAATGGCATTGGCAACCTGTGATATTTATAAGAGTATATATGTGAAATATAACTATGAAAGCAGAAATCTAGGTAAGATTTGAAGTCCAGAAGGGCACTGGGGACTTGAATGGGATACTTAGCTTTGAGTTATGTGCTGCACAGATGTCTCAAATAAATCAATATACACTGGCATCGGACCTTGTACTTTGGATGATTGAATGTTGAAAAGAACATCCAGTCAAAAAGCGATAGTCGGTATGATTAGGAAGGTAGTCTGTAGGTTTAGAAAGAAGAGTGAGTATAGGATTTGGACCAAAAGTTCTTTAGCAATAGGGTTTCGGGTAGAGAGTGTATGTAAATGTCAGTACATGTGAAGAGTCAGTCACAATGATGAACTGGGGAAATCATGTAGGAAAGCAGATATCAATAGAGACATTAGGAAATCAAGCAAAGTATAAATTGTGTGATAGGGTTAGACATTTTCAACAGGTTTGAGGTTGAATAGATAATCTTAGGAAGAAACAAATATGTAGTCACCAATAGGATTGATATTTGAGAGCATTAGGCAACCTGGACATGGATGTTTTTAGTAATTCATGCTCACTTTCTATTTAGGCTTTGGTACAATTGTAAGTGTGACCTTTGCTTTTGGTGTCCAGAATATTTCTGTGATAAAATGTGTATGTAGATCAGGTGACATGAGTATTTCTTCCACCATTTCTTGGAGCAATATTTTGAAGACTTATAAATTAGTATGGTCGTACAAAGATGTGTACCCTGTTTCTATGAATATACACATAATGCATGAATAGACCATACTGTGAATAAATAATATAACTGGATCCACTTTAAATAATGGATTGAATAGATATCTGAAAATATATAAGAAATGTTATATTAATATACAATCATTCATTCCAACCAGTTATATATCTAATGATCATCTTAGGGTTATGGTTTATCATGAAGGGTTTGTGAGTTTTGTTTCAAAATTGATTATGGAAATCGAAAAAAATGTATTTGGAAAAAAAGTCTCATGAATAGACCACTGAAGAAACGTAGAGAAATTCATGTGTTCTGGAGCAGGAAGTGATTGAAAGTGAAACAAATGCCTATAAATTTGTTAACTAGTGAATAAAATATATATTCTATGATGTACATAAACTGAAGGAATAGTAATGTACCAGTGTGGAATAAAAATTAACGTCAAAATACACATCATGTTCCATAGTAACCTACATGCATTGATGTTTAACTGGGTCAGTTAAACAGTTAGACATATTAGGATTTGTATGCACCTTTCACTGAAGTTAGTTTTCAGTACAAGGAAACAAATATGTATTTCGGGTGGATGAATATTTGTAAGAATAATCTTGTGAAAAGTTGATTATTAATCCACATACATGAACATGAATGAATTTAGGGATTGTATATAAGACACATATATTTCATATTTTTAAAAATCTGGAGAATATATATATATATATATATATATATATATATATATATATATATATACACACACACACACACACACACACACACACACACACACACGAACAGAGACATTAATAAGTAGCAATATATATATGCCAATCGAAATTCATCATGAAATATATATCATAAAGATGCAAAAACATTCATTTTACTGAACATGGGTTTATGTATAATGTTGTTCTACTGGGAAGCTCACCCATAGGTTGAATTTTCAGTTCCAACAGGGTTTAGGAGGAGTGGTCACTTCTCACACTTTGTATCTGCTAAGTCATGTAACTCACAAGAATGTACGTGTGATATCACGCAGGATTCTATTTGTGCATACAAAAATACATGTGCTGAATAGGCTCCAGAGAATGGGAGACAGTAATTCACATATTTGTTAACTTTGAAAACACATGGAGAACTATTTCAATTAAAAATTGACTAAATTTATAACACCTACGCTTTATCATGCAAATGGCAAGTCGAACTCTGAACTGCATGTACTTATGTACTGTTTGGGTTATTTTTCTCCATCATATTAGGATTAGTAGTCAGAGTCTAGTAGAATATGGGTTAGTGTCAGGGATTCAGAATTTCGAATGGAAAATAGGAAAATTAATCCAATGTGTATGCAAATATGTGCTACAACAAATCTTCCCAGTCTCATCCAGAACCATGCCTTGACATTACCTTCGCCCCAAGTGAGACACAATTAGAGGAGAAGAGTTACAAAATCTGTGATTACATTTTTGGAATGGAAAATGCTCAAGAGTGCACAAACTTGGAGGTGGAATAGGAGTTTCCAAAAATAAGGACAGGGTACACACTCCACAAACATGGAGCTCTGCTTGCCTAAAACTTTTTGAGAAACTGCCACTGAGGTTGGGCACTGAAATATAGGTTGTTGTCATGAGTTAAGCTTCCTTTGTAGTGAGACCCTCAAAGCTGGGTCTGCATCTATGTGACCAGGAGGACAAAGTTTCTTATTTTACAATGAACACGAGGCAGCAGTGCTGAATTCTCTCTTTGTAGGTAAACTGTGGCCACTGGGGCTTAGTGTCTCCAAGTGTGGACTGTGAAGCCATATGGTCATCCTCCATTTCGTGGTGTTTCTTCCTGCTGCACTGGGAGTTTGGTATTTGCTTCACGAAATACAAGGAGTTCAACTGCGACAAAGTGCAAGAGGGAGTTCTGTCACGTGTGGTGGGTCAGGGTCTGCAGGATGATACAAGAACCAGGCTTCTATCCCACATAGCTTGACCCCTTGACCATAGCAACCTGATTCTGAACAATATCCTGAAATCGCTCCATATAACAAGTTGCCTTTACACAGAAGGTTCTGCTGGCTGTGCCATGTCAGTCACAAGCCATTTGGAAGCCAATGGCAGATCCACATGGCCCCACCACAGATGTTTTATCACATACCTGCCCAACACTGCTCTAGGCCCACTACTCAACAGAGTCCAACTTACTGACATCTCTGTTCTACACCATTTACATGAAACCCAGTAAAACAAGACACTGAAATATTCATGACCAGCAACAGGTCATCCAAAGGTTCTCCAGTGCCACCTGGTGATGGGAATTTCAAAAATTTCATGGCATTTATCTAGCCATTTTTCGAGAATGAAGTTGGAGGCACTGTGAGTTTCAATTCATTCAGGAACCATTAAATGGTTAGGAAGCTCATTTCAATGAAAGCTCTTGAGAACACTCACAGGTAAGGCTTCCCAAAGAATGGTGAAAAGATCACATGATGTTTAGCTCATTTAGCTCTACAATGTGAGGTCCATATGAGTTTTGACTCTCAACGATGGGTGCCAAGTCTTTCAGAATAAAATCATGTGGTATCCTGGCTGAGAGGCCCAGTGCTCTGTGGAAAGCCACCCTGGGCCTAGAACTCAGTTTCCAAGGGCGACACTCATGCCTGGCTTCCTAAAATCTCAACACTATTCATGGCAATACTTCTCTGAGTTCAGTTGCAGAACTCAGTCTCTAAGGAAATCACACCAGAGTTCAAGCACATGTGGACCAAGTCATCTCTTCTAACCGCCACCCAAATGACCACAATTTAAACCAAAACACTTCAACGTGGCGCTCATCTTCTTCCATATAGACACACATAATAACCTGTGGCTAGAGTTTTCCATGAGGGGCACAGCTCAAGTCCGTGTCCAAAATAAGCTCCCTTGCACCTAAATTGCCTAATTCAGGGTGGCATGGACACCCTTCTTGTGAACCAGGAGAGATCAAATAGGCCTCCCATTAATACTGCTCCACTTCTTCAATTTGAGGTCAACTGACTGTGGGGTTTGGATTCTTTATGTAAATTGGAGTCTTGAGAAAACCCAAGCAACCATGGGCTAGCCTCTGCAGGGCTTTGAAGATCTCATTTGACCCAAAGGATCCCTATTCTGACTTGATGGAGTTCAGGAAAGTTACAGAGGAAGGCGAGAGACTTCATCCACAAGGACTGCTCTGTGGCCATTTTGGTCTTGGATGTACACATGGGATCTTTCTTTATATCCATCAGAAGGTGAGAATCTAAGCCACAGCCTCACACAGGGCAAATAGGCTGATTCAGACACATCCTCTCCAAAGCAATTAAGCAAAGAACCACAGGTAATACCCATTCATTTCCATTTGAAAACTGTTTTCTTCAGGCTTCATAAAGTGGTGGCCTGAGGAAAAGACCTTCCTGACATTCAGGGCAACAGAAGATTAGGTAATCAAAAGGCCCCAAGCAGGGTTTCTCCACTGAGACTTTACTGGTAACACTGATATCTGAGTTTTCTGAGATGCTCGCCATTCCCTTTAGCTATCTAGTACATGGTCATTTCAAAGAGCTTCGTGGTTGTACATATCTTAAACACAAAACCATGAGCCTATTCTGGAGAGTGGCCAGAATTCAGGAAGAAAACAGGATCTTAGAAAGATAGTAAGTGTTGCCCATCAATAAGGCAAGCTGCAGTCCATTAATAAATTGGGAAGGATGAATGCTGGGAAGCTTTCTAGCTGACAGGACATATTCATTGATGCATTCTCTCTTCTAATGTCTACAACCACGGACACAGTGGGATACACTGACATAGAAACACTCGCGTTGTCAAACGACTTACTAGAAACCGTTCACTCCAAAAAAAAACAAACCTTCTTTCATACCTATTCTCAGAACATGAGACAAAACCACAAACTCACACCCACATCACAAAGGCACCTCCTTCCCCCATGTAGGTCTGTGACTATCCGGAGAGTCCTCTGACTGGTGGGCCATACTATGTTCCAGGAAATGGCCTGTTCTTTCTCAAATCTGGTCTTTTTGGCCAACTCTGTGAAGTTTTTAGGATCCAGTGGTGAGCCAATGCCTGCTTTCTCAGGAAAGCCCCCTCTTCATAGCTTTTCTTGCATTTGGCCATCCTCACATCAGTAGGTCCCAAGAAAGACTGAGTCTGTCCTTGGTAAATCAAAATAAGTTTGACAACTGGGACTGGGACTGGGACTGGCTCTGGGTGCCAGGCTTCCTGGATTCCAAGTTCAGAGAGTTACATCACCATAGAAGTTAGGTGAGGTCACTTTCTTTAGGAACTGAATGAGGTCACTGCCTTGACAACAACTTTGTCTTAACAGTTGCTTCCAAGGTTCCCATGAGAAGGAGGCTGCCCCTACTTTCTGTGACACTTTCACAAGTTAGAATGGTATGTCACCCATTGGCACGCAGGAGCAGCTCTCAACACATCCCTGCTTTGGTCCATCTTCTCTACATTAAGAAGAGAGTGGCTGATTCAGACACATCCCTTCATCATGAGCAGGTTGTTTGCCATGGAAGACTTTTGCTCTCTCAGGTCCTTCATAGTTGACTACATCTTCTCCAGGGATCATTTCTTCAAGGACCTTTGAGGTTCTCAGCAGGTGGAAGATCCTCTATATTCCTGTATTTTAAGACCAACTCTGTCCCCGCTCTTCTGTAAAATTAGATTGAGAGAACAGTGTATGTTTAGGGTTAATAACAGGTTCAATTTGGGTGAGAAAAGAAACTACATGGTTGAGCAAACAGGGTCCAACAGTTAACAATAATATGAGAATTATTAATGGACCAGCCTGGGTGGATAAAAGTGTAGTTAACTAGGTGGACTATGTGAACCAAGACTCAAACCTCCCTTTGGGGGCCTCTGTCTTTCTTTGACACTCTTCAAGTAATTTTCTTAATTTACTCATAGATTCTTTTACAACTCCAGTATTGTCGGCATAAAAAACATCATTCTTTCCTCAATGCAAGCAAAAAGGCACCCTTCTCTCATGAAGAGGAGGTCCAACACTCGCCTGCTCTGTAAACAACTTCAGAGAGAGAGAGGTTAAAATTCCTGTAAAGCTGTGATGTCGGTTTTTAATGTCTTTAAGCTTTGGTCTATTTCTGCTTCTAATTGTGTCTTTGTTGTGTCTCATGGACTAGGGCAGTTGTTCCTGTGCCCACCCCTTCAGCAACTATTATTCCTAATAGGATGGCTAAAGTGAGGGATACAGGTTTCCGGTGGAACCGGGTTGTATGCCCCCCCTATTTGATCTTTAAATGAACCTGCATCCTGATAGAGCACTCTGGAAAACATCTGCATCATTACATAATTAATCGCAACTATTGACCACTTTATAAAAACATAAATAATGTTAAAGTGTATAGAATTATACTGTTGTAGAGACGGACAAGGAAAGGCACCTAAGATAGCACCAAAGACAGGAAAGGAGTTTTATTTGTTTGCATCCGTATTGAGAGGGCATTGCTTCTGTTGTAATCAATTAATCCCCTGAACCCCAAGTTTTGGTAGTTTTAGTATTTGTACCAACATGTAAGGGAAGGGGCTCAGAAGTTCACAGTCTGCAGAAATTCACACAAATCAGTTTTTGTTTCTGTTTTTTTTTTTTTTTCCTCTGTTCTGTGCACGTTAACTTTTCAATTACACCTTGGAATGGGAGAGCTTTTTTGTCTCTTTTTTTTCCTCCTTGCCAGCTGTCACCATGGAGCCCAGTTGGTAACTTTTTTATCTTAGAAATGTAGCAATCTCTCTGAAGCCCCAGCTCAAGGCCAGAGTCCTTGTTCACATATTTTGTGAAAAACTGGTAAGGCGATGTCTAGCTTAGGGGTGGTGATTTTTCCAGCCAGTGGCCAAGTAGAACAGGGCAACATGAAGAGTGGAAGTTTATCTCCATTGAACTTTTTCAGAGGGACTCTTTTGCTGAAAGCCCTAAAGTAAGCCTTGGTAAAGACTTCTGGAGAAGGTCATTTAAGACATTTCTGTGGACCTGGTACAGAGGGGGATGACAGGGAAGGCGATTCTGAGAGCAGCTCCGTGGATCTGAGAATGAGGAAGGAGAGATGCCAAAGAATAATGGGAAAGTGGTTTGGGATTTTCCTAGAACAAAAACTTGAGCAGTAGAACAGGTAGAGTAGAGGGGAAGACGGGAGTGAGTATTCCAAAAAGCCTGTGAGGGACTTTAAATTCTTAGAAACCTGTTTTCAGTGATGACAAATCAACTTTAAAGGTCATTTTCATTACATTTGGATAGGGGTCTGAGGGCTCTTCTCAGCTGGTTTGAGCTTTGGCTAAGCTTGCTAGAGGACTTGGTGGGACCTAGTGCAGACACTGACAGGAAAAGAGAGGAGTGGGTGGAGGGGTACCTCGGTACCTGCTTCCTCAGCAAGGGGGCAATGTTCTGAGATCCAGCGGAGGTTTGGGTTTTTGATCTAGTAATTGGAGGGGAGAAATCAGGTTGCTGAGGTGGGAGTGAAAGCAGAGAGTCTAGAGCAGAAGGCTGAGGGTGAGGAACTATTGGGGAAGCATAGTACAGGATGTGAGCGAAGGAGGAAAAAGGATTCCACATAGGGGAATTTCCCCCTTTTGAGCACTTGCCGAAGTTAAAAATGTCATGCAGAATTTGAGGATCTAGAGAACCCTTTGGGGGCCATAGTTTTTGGTTGTCTAATTGGTAATATGGCCAATGCTGTGTACTGAATTTGATGAGGAGTTTGGGTTCCACCAGGCAGCCCCTCTATGCTCACATCCCCATGACTTACACAAGAAGTCGGCTTTTCCCCCACACAGTGATGGCTGTTTGTCGCTTTGATAGTCTGCCGGGCATACATAGTAATATAGGCTAGCCAACCTGCATCTGGCTCGCGTGTCCCTGCATCCATAATGTTTGTTTCAATTATCTATGGTACGGAAGGGATTTAATGGAATTTTAGTGAGATCCTCTTCATCAGGCATGTCTCAATAGGAAAGACCTATACCGAGCTGAAAAATGTCTGGGTGGAGAGATAGTCACCAGGTCCCTAAGGGGGCCGTTAAGGTCTCTTTAATGGTTCTATTTATTTTTTCTACCTGTCCTGAGTTCTGGGGTATATAAGCATAATGTAACTTCCAATTAATCCACAGGGTCCTGGTTAACACCTGACTTACCTGGGCCATGAAAACCAATCCAATATCAGTCCATTAGGCAGATTGTATCTTGGAAAAATATCTTTCAGGATCTTCTTGAAAACCATTTGCGCCGTTTTTTTTTTTTTTTTTTTTTTTTTTTTTTTTTTTTTTTGTGTGTGTGTGTGTAAGGCTTCAATCCATCCTGAAAATGTATCTACAAAGACTAGGAGATATTTAAATCCATACCTTGCTGGCTTAATTTTAGTAATGTCCACTTCCCAGAATTGTCCTGGTCTGGTTCCTCATAGGTGCTTTCCTCTAGGAAACTTGGAAGGGTAAGCATTACCCAATTGACGGACCCGACAGGCTTTTGTTACCCGTTCAGTTATTTCCTTTCACTGTGAGTTGGTTAGTGGAAAACTCTGTTCTTAATCTTACAGTAATGCCTGCAGTTTCTTTGAACCAAGGTGAGTGAGTTGATGTACATTTTTAACGTAGTGTAGGGCTTGCTCTAATTGCAGGCTGAGCTCAGTGAAGTTGAGGCGTTCAGTATCAGTGTCCTTAGATGTTATCAAAAACTTCCTGGTCCTCAGGGTTTCATTGGAATTGGGCATCTTCCTTTAACAGCGGGTATAATGGAGCAGCTAAGGACTCAAACCCAGGCATCCATAACCTGCAAAAGCCAGCAGTCCCAAGAAATTCTCTGAGTTGTCTGCTGTAAGATGGGGGTGGTATCTACATAATGGTTTGTTTTCTGGGCTCAGTGAGCCATCGTTTACTGCCCCTAAGGGAATAGCCCAGGAAGATTACTTCAGGCTAGCAAATTTGGGCCTTTTTGGTCGAAACTCTATACCCGAGTTGAGCAAGCTCATATAATAGTGCTTGGGTCCCAGACTCAGAGTTTTCCTTGGTGTTGGCTGCCAGTAGCAGGACATCCACGTATTGAAGCTGGGTAAATTCAGGGTGCGTAGTTCTGAAGTTGTTGAGATCTCTGTGGAGGGCTTCATCAAAGAGAGTGGGGGAGTTTTTGAACCCCTGTGGGAGTCTAGTCCAAGTTAGTTGACCAGACGTTTTGGTTTCTGGGTCTACCCACCTGAAAGCAAACAGCAACTGACTATCTTTATGCAGAGGCAAGCAAAGGAAAGCATCTTTTAAGTTCAGAACAGTATATAATTTCCCCTCAGGGTTCAGAGTGCTAAGCAGATTGTACCGATTAGGTACCGTGGGGTGAATGTCCTGCCCTCTTTTGTTGATCTCTCTTAGCTCTTTAATGGGGCGATAGTTCCCGGTGCCTGGCTTTTTTTTTCTAGTAGCAGGGGAGTGTTCCAGGCCGATTGACAGGGCCTTAGGACCCCTAATGCCAGATATTTCTGAATATGGGGCCTTATCCCACCTTTAGTTTTTTTGCTTAGAGGATATTATTTGACATTGACTGGGGAGACTGAGGTTTTTAACTCCACTGTTATTGGAGATTGTTTCACGGCCAGGCCTAACCCAGCAGTTTTTGCCCAGGCATCTGGGTAATCTGTTATCCATTTTTGGGGTAGCTTGCCTGTTTGATCAGACTTGGGGCATGTGAATGGTGGATGTTCATCTTCTACTAATATAGTTAAAGCCGTGACTATAGGAGTTTTTGCTGAAGTATTTAGACATTTCATTTGGGGGCCTTCATGGTTAAAAGTTATTTTGGCCCGGAGCTTGATGAGCAGATCTCTGCCCATCAATGGGTCCAAGCACTCTTGGATTCCTAGGAAGGAGTGATGGATTTTTCCTTTCCCCAGGTCCATGGTCCTCTTAGTTGTCTAAGCCTGATATTTACTGTCATCATCCCTTTGAACTAGAGACCTTTTATTTGATAGAGGGCCCAATGGGGCCTTAAAAGCTAAGTATACTGCTCCTGTATTCACTTCAAAGTTTACTGGAGTCCCCTCCACTTCAAAAGTTACCCTGAGCTAGGGGATGTGTTCTGAGCCCTGACTTTCTTAGTCATCCTCCAGAGTCAGAATGGCCAGCTGGCGTGGCTGTCTCTTTATAGGGAACTCTATGGCCCAGTATCCTTTTTCTTTAGAGTAGGCACACTGATCTGAGGCCAGGGGTGGCCTCTGGCATGGGCCCTTCCTGTCACCCTATGTCTTAATTTCTGGCCTCTTTCTTGTTGTGATCAGGACCTTAGTCAATGCCTTAGTCTGTCTTTTGGTTCTCTCATCCTCCCTTTGCTCCCTTTCTTTCTCCCTGTTTCTCTCTTATAGTATACTTTCTTGGCTTCTTTGACAAAATCTCTCTTTTATTTATTTATTTATTTTTTTAATATCCATGGCAGCTTGCTCAATTAAGGCCATCGTGACAGATGCCTTTTAATCTGCTGCCTGAGGATCGAAAGGAGTATATCTCTTATATGCCTCCATGATTCTCTCTAGAAACATAAATGGAGATTCATCAGGCCTTTGAATAATTTCTCTTACCATGGCCAAATTAGTTGGTCACCCAGCGGCCACTTGGAGACCCGCTGTTAGAGCCTGGCGATAATTGAACAGATGCTCCCTATCTTCAAAGGTGTTGGGGTCCCAGTTGGGTGGGTTTAAGGAGAAGCCAGCTTTGATTATGTTGGGAAGTTGTGTTGGTCGCCCATCAGGTCTGTGGATATTTTTTTCTACATTCCAGGAGATTTTTTTCTCATTGCTCTGTCATGAAGAGAGTCGCTAGGTGGTGTTGGCAGTCACCTCAAGTAGGCAGGTGTGAAAACGTCGGTGAGTTCTCTGAGTTCTTTTAGCCGGGCCAGCTTCCTCCAGGGAAGGAGGGGCTGTGTGTGCCACGGGACAGTCATCTGGATGACGCTGGGCCAGCCTAGCTTCCTCGAATGGTGGAGAGGCTGAGTCAGCAGAAGGGGAATCACTTAGAGGGTGTTAGGGGTTGGGAGACGAGGGCAGATGATAAGGAGGGGGTGGTGAGTCCAGTAGAGTCTTGAGACTCAGGGAGAACAGAGGGTGGAGGAGAAGGAGCAGAGAGGTTGAGATAGAATCATTGGGGAAGGAGTAGGAGCAGGTGCAGGGACAAGGAAAGGCTTGACCCATGGAGGAGATTTGTAGAGGTACTGACAAGTTAAGATATATGGCTGTTGATCTGGATGTCTATGTGGCACCTGCTGAAAGACAATATCTCGGACTTTTCAAATAAGTGCGAAGTTGAAAGATCCTTCTAGGAGCCATCCGACTGCAATGGTGGGTCATTCTGAGACACAGAATCTGCCAGGTCTGGCGTTTTACTGAAAAAGAAAGATTCTGAGCCCTTAAGCAGATTTTGGTCCAGTGATTAAGGGTCAGGGACAGAGGCATTGAAATGATCTGTCCCATAATGAAATATACACAGACACTGAAAGCAACGACACACAACACAGACAAGACAAGACAATAAAGACAGGCAATGGACGTCCAATACTGAGACCAGGACTGACTAGTCGGCAAAACCTGAAGGGCTGGCAATACCGAATCAGAAACAAAATATCACTGAGTCGAGGAGACTATTGTTCCACGATTTCCCGAGTCTATCCCCCAGGGACATGGCCTGTGGCTCTGTGACATGTGTGTCAGCCACCATGGGAGAGAGCTCACGCTCTTTACCAATAGCCGTTTTGCCATACCCTAACCTGAAGCCTGAAATGAGAAAGATGGGCCTTATTTACCCCCAGAGGAGCCCGTTGGGGGTATTTTGTCTGCAGCTTCCGGATCTTGCTAGGGCCACCAGATGTAAAGGTTGGGCGAGCATCTGCGGCAGAGACCACTAAGAGACTGTCTCATGCAACAGCAAAGGGTTTATTGGGAGTCCGGCATGAAGGGCTCAGAGATCACTTGAACAGAGCAGAGAGCCCTGAGAACAGCTTAAGAAATGGTTATATATTTTTCTTGGAGAGGGCAGGGAGAGAAATTTATTGATGGGTAATGGCGAGTGTCAGTTTGCGAGCAACTGGTTGACGGAGTACATTCTGCAGTTTGGCAGTTTGGGACAGCACATTCTGGGAACAAGAATAGTAAACAGTTCTCAAGATTTCAATGGTGTTTTGTTAAGCATACAGAAAAACAGGAAATGACAAGTATCTATTTTATTAACCTTTCAATATAAATATGAAAACAGAAATATAGTTAAGATTTGAAGTCCAGAAGTTCATTTGGCCCTTGATTGGTATACTTAGCATTGAATTACGTTCTGTAGAGATGTCCCAGAAATATGGATATACAATGTCATAGGACCTTGTACCTTCTCGGAGGTCAGTTCCAAAACACAGTCTCTAAGGGGAATCACACCAAAGTGCAAGCCAAGTTGGACCCAGTTATCTCTTCCAACTTCCACACAAATGACCGCAGTTAAAACCAAAACACTCTCACATGACACTCATCTTCTTCCATATAGACACTCATCATAACTTCTGGCAGGAGGATTCCATGAGAGGCGCAGCACAAGACAGTGTCCCAAGTAAGCTCCCTTTCCCCTCATTTACCAAAAGTCAGGGTGGCCTGGACACCCTTCCTGTGAACCAGGAGTGATCAAATATGCCTGCCATTAACACAGCTCTGTTCTCCAATTTGAGGCCTACTGACTGTCGGTTTAGATTCTTTATTTGAATTGGATTCATAAGAAAACCCAAGAACCTATGGGCTAGCATCTGCAGGGCTTTGAATAACTCATTTGACCCATTGGATCCCTATTCTCACTTGAGGGAGGTTAAGAACCTTATGGAGGAATGCAAGAGACTTCATCCACAATGACTGATTTTTGGCCATTTTGATTTGGATCCACACATAGGATCTTTCTTACGATCCATCAGGTGCTGAGAATCTAAGCTCTAGGCTCACACAGGGCCAAAGGGCTGATTCAGACACATCCCTTTCCAAAGGAATTAAGCAAACAGCCACAGGTGATGCCCATTCATTTCCGTTTGAAAACTCTTTTCTTCAGGAATCTCAAAGGCGTGGCCTGAGGCAAAGACCTTCCTGACATTCAGGGCAACAGAACAATAGGTAATAAAAAGGCCAATTGCAGGGTTTCTCCACTGAGACTGGTCACACTGGTATCTGAGTTTTCTGAGATTCTTGCCAATTCCTTCAGCTATCCAGTACATGTCCATGTCACGGTGCTTGGAGGTGCTACATATCGTGGACACAAAAGCATGAGTCTATTCTGGAGAGTGGCCAGAATTCAGGAAGAAAACAGGAACTTAGGAAGATAGCCGGTGTTGCCCATTGATAAGGCAAGCCCTAGAGTATTCATTAATTGGGCAGGATGAATGCTGGGAAGCTTTCTAATAGACAGGAAACATCCATTGATGCATTCTCTTTTCTAATGTCTACAACCACGGACACAGTGGGATACACAGACATAGAAACACTCGCCTTGTCCAACAACTTACTAGAAACAGTTCACTCCAAACCAAACAAACCGACTTTCCTACCTATTCTATGAACATGAGACAAAACCACAAACACACATCCACACCCACAAAGTCACCTCCTTCCCCCAAGTAGGTCTCTCACTCTCCAGAGTGTCCTCTGACTGCTGGGTCATACTGTGTTCCCCCGATATGGCCTGTCCTGTTTCAGATCTGGTCTCCTTGTCCAACTCTGTGAAGTGGTCAGGAGCCAGCTGTGAGCCACTACCTGCTTTTTCAAAAAAAGCCCCTCTTCAGAGTTTTCCTGGCATTTGGCCATCCTCACATCAGTAGGTACCAAGAAAGACTGACTCTGTCCTTGCTAAATCGAAGCAAGTGAGACCACTAGGACTGGGACTGGGATTTGCTCTGTGTGCCTGGCTTCCTGGATCCCAAGTTCAGAGAGTTCCATTACCAAGGAAGTGAGGTGAGGTCGCATCCTTCAGGAACTGAATGAGGTCACTGCCTTGGCAACCACTTTGTCCAAACAGTTGCTTCCAAGAGTACCATGAAAAGGAGGCTGACCCTACATTCTGTGGCACTTTCGCAAATTAGGATGGTATATCAACCATAGGCACCAAGGAACAGCTCTCCACTCAGGCCTGGTTTGGTCCATCTTCTCTATATTAGGAAGAGAGCCTTTAGTCCCGGGAGCATTGCAGTGAACCTCTGCACTAAAACTATTAGCAAGCACCTGATGGAGGAGGCCTCCATAGGTAAGTGGCGTCTTTAAAACATCTGATATCCGGTTAAGGGAGATCTCTTCTGATGACAGAGATGTGGCCTGGGGAGGCTCACATATACTCCTGTCCAGGACAGTAACAAGAATCGTTCTGTCCTCTGTTCTGTTCTGTAGGAAATTCCTCTGGAAGTGTAGAGAGGTGCCGACAGGCACGCACGCGCTCCTACCCTGGAGCTTTAGCAAGATGTTGCACTGTACCACTGTTTTTCTGTTTAGGCGCCAGGTTTCTGTTTTTCTTTTTGTGTGTGTCTGTGTGTGTTTTGTTCTGCGTTCTATTTTTTTTTGTTTGTTTGTTTGCTTTTGTTCATTTTGTTGTGTGATTTTGGTTGTAAAAACTTAAGGATATTGGACGTGAAAATGGGTAATAAAGAGAGTAAGCCTGACACCCGTTTGAACTGTGTTTTAAGGAACTGCGATGAACTTTACCCCCCTTTGTTTAGCAGGATGATAGAAGCCCCTAGCTGGCTGCCTGGAGCACAACCATTGCAGAGGGCAATGCCTGCTGGGGACCTAAGAACTGAGTATCTCCCAGGTTAACAAGTGAAACTCCTTTAAAACCCCTTGTCCCTACAGATCAAGAGAGTCACAACATTTGGCAGAGTCCCCTGTGTTTCTCCTTTGTTAGCAAAGCAATTAGCCTCCCCTTTTCTTTTTCTCAGAACCCATTCCTCATTATTTAATTGGTATAAATTGGCTTCTAGGTCAGGAACCGAACTTTAAGTTACAAATTTGGTACCCCCCCCTCCGCCCCAGAACTTTGTGAGAGCTGTCTACTGAAATGTTAGGAGATGGAGCTTGCTTGGGGTGGAACTGAACCAGAGGAGCTAATCCTGTAAGTAAAAGGAGGGACTGAGGGACCCCCAGCAGCTGCCAAAGCCCTGTTGATTCAGGGAATACCCTCCTTCCTTCCGTGCACTGTAAGGATTATGCCACCTCTGTCTTGTTAAAAAAGAGAAAAAGAAAAAGGGGACACTAAATTCAGTAGAGTCAACATATAGACACTTTATTTTACATTTCAGGTTGCCCCTCTGTTAAAACATCTGGTCCCCCCCCGTGGTGCCACTGGTGTAGTAGATTTTTTCTCTTATCTGCTCTGGTTTAAAGGATTCTGTCTGACAACAATAGTCTCTACCTCCTTTCTGTCTGTCTTGTGTCTTTGTTTCTGGTCCTTTAAGACATGTGCAATAATGTGTTGATATTATAAATTTTTTCTTGGGAATGATCTTAGCTGAATGTGTGTCTAAATGATGATGTTTTATCATAAAAAAACTGGTATCTGAATGGGTTTTTGAAGCATTGCACAATCTTGCAGTTAAAAGTCGGGTTTAGGTCATTGTTTAGTTTAAGATTTCAGGTAATTCATGCCAGAGAACTTAAATACTTAGGATGGAAAACTGAAGAACTCTACTTCCAAGTTGGCAAGTAACTTCCCAATCATTCACTTTTTTTTTTTTTAACCAATTTTGAATTCGGTAGCCAGAGAAAATGTCACTGTGTGTACCAGTGCATTAATTTGGACAAGGATAGTAAACCATAGTATGGTATCTGTTGACAAAATAAGATGTAAAGACATAAAATTTTGTGAATTGTATCTTGAACTTGTATCATAATTTTCAACACCCCAACCGGAAAATTATGGTTAATATGCCTTAGGCCTGAGGTGTCTGCTCAGAATAGCAGATTTTTTCCTGCTCCTTCCAGACCTCAGCCATGACTCATGTTGAAATGCAAATGAAAAAAGCCTGCAAGCTTAGTAGGAGACTGATTTGATGCCTAACGGAAAAAAAAAGTAAATTGTATGGTATTTACTAATTACTGGCCAGTCATTTTTTCTAGGACTCTTATTGTTTTCCTTAGATACTTTATTATTTTTGAGCTCATGATTCTGAGCATACAGACCTAGGTTAATGTTTTTCTGATCAGTTCTATCTTTGACCAACTGTGGACTTTTTGAAACATTGCAATAGATATTTAACCTGTGAAAAACTACAAGGCCTTTACTATTATTATGTGTGCACAATTTTGTTATGTGTTGTCTGTCTATATAGACATATATCCGTATATCATATATATGATACACAAATTAACATATATAAGGAGCACTCATTAAAAAAAGCGCTCATAAAAACAAATTTTAAAAAGTGGATCCAAAGATCTTTAGTTCACGTGGTTTAAATGTTTCAATTTAAATCGGATAAACAGATAAAAATAAATGTTTTTAAATTTAAGCTTACAAATTTTTCTAGGTGTTCAAAAATCTAATAAAATATTAATATCTACAAAACGTCTAATGTGCCTTGGTTCTAGAACATTTTCTTCAACATAAAAATGGTTTACACTGTTCAATACATTTCTCTAATATTTTGATAAATAAGTAAAGTAAATTTGATATGGGATTACTCATTCGTGAGTACTTTTGTTAGAAATCTGATTCATTTACTAAGGTCTGTATAAGTTTTTACTAAACTCTATATAAGGTTTTAAAAATCAGTCATGTGTTAATGAGACAAAAATTTTTTGAAACATAAGTTTACCCATAACATTGTGTTTATTAAGTTTTATTTTTTCTAGAGCAAGGAACCATAAAAATTAAAAAACTTATTAAATCAGAACTGTTATTTTAGAGCATTGTACTGCCATTTCTTTAAAAGCTAAACTTGGTTAATGTAGAAACATCAATGTAATTGTGATGCTATTAATGTTTTCATATCTTACAGGTATGCAAGTCTGTAAGGTAGAAACTTTAAAAGAGCATTATATCAAGCTGGTGTTCTGAAGTTGTATGGTAAAAAAATATATTGGAGATTTATTTACCTGTTATCAGTAAGATATGTAAAGTTTTATGTTACTTTTTACATTGTGGAACAATTTAAATGTATTTTTAAGTTAATGAGAGCCTAATCTATGTAAAAGTTGAAAACTTTCAGGCTTTCTTTAATTCATGTTTTAAATGTGATATCATATGGTGTTAGCTATTGTTCATGAGACCACAAACAATTTATGTAAACTTTGTCAATGTTGCTTTTAATTTTTACTTTTTAATAAAAACAACCCCATACCATTATTGTCATCTGGTAATAACAAAAGGGTAATCAAAGCAATATAAACAAATACTTTAGGATTATACTCCTAAACAAAAACACCTAAAAAAACAAAACTGCCTTCTCAATAATTCATGACTTCATTGATCATTTCTAGTTAGAGACACTTGGTAGCAGAGTAATATTATCTCCTTTTGGTACACAGTGACCCAGTTCTGTTCTTTACTTTGTTTTAAATCAATTTCTTCTGCATCATCTGATGAGAGGTTCATATACTTCTTAAAACCAATGATTGAGCCCTCAACCTGCACATTCACTTGCTCATAGAGCCAAACCTGAAATTGGGAACTATTTTGCAAGTGTCTGAAGATGAAGTTGATGGGTTACACCTTCACTGTCTGTACATTTTGACCTTGGCCACAGTACACTAAAATGGAAGTTCACAAACACCACAATGACCTAGAGGCTCCTCACATAGAAACTTACAGATCTGGTATACTGTTTTCTAGAAACCCTTCCAAATTATAAAGTAATTCTAATAATCCATGTTTATCATAATTTTTCCTACCAAAAACCAATCCTGAGTATGAACTATTAGTTTTTTAAGGAGTAGATCTTCCCAGACCCCCAAACAAAAAAAAAAAATAAAGATCAGCTTTAGAACTAAAATGCTTAAGATTTATAAAGAGCCCTGCCTTACCTGAGATAAGGCTGTGTGTCCCATCTTACTATATGTGAGAATGACTATGAAACAAGTACGTCAGATAATATTTCTTTAAAGTTATGTTAAAAACATAAAAAATGTCAAGATTCCTAGGATCTCAAACAGGGGATATAATGTAATACTCAGCCAAAAAATTTAGGGTAGCTATTACACGAACTAAGTATTTTTACTTTTGTTGATTTTAGTTGAAATTTTCTTATAAGTTATCTAAAGATTCCCTGTTAGTGTTTTACAAATGTGTTGCTTTAAGAACACAACATGGGTTTATTCAAGATAATAAGTCATCACCTACAATACAGACAGAATAATACAGATCCCAATTAATAAAAAGATAATTATAAAGTTATAGACATTAAAGTCCAGTACTCTTAATATAAGGCTGTTAAAATTAATTTGCTGGATGTTTAAGATTAGGATTTAAAATTAAAGTTAAATGAAAAGGGCCAAGAAAACCAATATTTGGCTCTTACCCTCTGAGTCAATCTGAATCCAGGGAACAGGGGACTTCTCTAAAGAGCTTTGAAACTCTGAGCCACATAACCTCCTGATCAGGGAGATTAATGAGACCACTGGAGAACAGAAAGCCAATCAGTGCATTTGTTATGAAGAGGAGAGTCATCAGAGAAAGGAGATATCCCTGATGCTTCTGAGAGAAGATAAATGGTCAAGCAAGACCTGGACCCACCTAGCGCAAATGGCACTAGCAGAATTGAAAATGTGCTCTCATTTTTCCAGAATTGACTACCATAAAGCTCAGCTGACTGTTAACAATAGATAGAAACAAAAATCCGTTTGACTGCTTCATCTTAAACACTTTGGAAAGACAGTTAAGACGAAAATTCAGCCATTCCTGGGCATTTTAAATAATAATAATAATAATAATAATAATAATAATAATAATAATAATAATAATATTTTAAGGTATGCACTTTATTTTAGCCTCCCAAAATAAGTAAGACTGGAGGCTACAAAGAAGGATTCTCAGACAGGAATGCCTGATACTTATAAAAAGAGACTATCAAGAAGAGCTGCCACAGGCAGAAATTTTTAATTTAAGGCCTGCAGATATTCCTAACCAACACAGGTAGGCTTGGTGTTTGCTAGTACGATTATCCAGCCCTGAGTAACAGAATTAAAGGTTTCTCTATTAGACGCAGAGGTCATACTAGAAAAAGGATTTTACAAGATCAGATGACATTACATTGTTAAACTGTATCTTATGGGGAAGGACAACTGTAACACTAAAAGTTAAATATTAATTTGATAGTCCTGATCACTGGGGATATTAAAGACTGGTGAGGGAACTTCTATACAGTAACATGTTCCGGCTGCTGCAACATTTATTCAGTACTCATGGTTTTTGTTTCTCTCATAGAAGAACCCATCCCCAGATGACTTTACAACCTGTTCTTCCCCAACCAGACTTCAATCCGAAATGACTTCTAAAAGGCAACTCATGTCCCCCAACTGACTTATAAAAGGCAACTCATGTCCCTCACGCCATGCCCACTCACTTCACCTTGTCTCAGGTCAGAAGAAGAAATAATGATTGACGCCACTCTTCTTACAACAATGGAGAGAAAGATAAGTAGACTATCAATATAAGTAATTAATTAAGTCTGGTAAAATCAGGGAGATCGGTTTTGGGTAAGTTCTAAAAATTTGGAGAATCTTACCTGAGGGATTAAAATTTCCTCAGTGCTCTTCCCCTAATCTATTAAAGATTTGAAAGGGACACTGAGAAAAGGGGGAAATGATAGACCCAACCTGATCTTTTATTAAAATTGAGAGCCATCTTGCCACAAAGCCATGAAAAGGTAATTTTGGCTTTACCATAAATTACTGCAAATTCTGAACCTGCTTGAAATGCCTGCCCGTGCCTTGAACTCACGCATGCCCGGCTCTCTGACCAGATAGCAGCCCTCTCTGAAACTTTAGTGACACATCATAAATATTTGCCTTCTCTGGCCAGACAACATCCCTCTCTGAGGCTCTAATGGTCCTCTGAATTCTGATGTAGGGAAAGCAAAAAAAACCTAAACTACCATTAGTGTGATGCTTGTCAGAGTTCTGTTATCTGTAACACCCCTTTTGTGTAACTTTCTGGGCTATAAAGCTGGGCTGTAGGAAAGCTGGGGTTGCTGTCTTGTTCCGGCTGTTTTGGGAGGGGAGGCAGCATGAAAGGTAGAAATAATAAGATTAATTTAATATGATTTTAATTAGAGTCAGTGGTCTTTTCTTGTGTCGTGGTCTAACAATTAACAATCCAAAAACATGGAGCTCTGACGGCCTAAAGACTTCTTGAGGAACTTCCTCTGAGGTTGGGCACTTGAAATATATGTTGTTGTAAGGAGCTTTAGCTTCCTTTCTAGTGAGACCATCAAAGATGGGTTTGAATCTATGTGACCTGGAGGACATGGTTTCTTGTTTTCTAATGAACATAAGGCAGCAGTGCTGAATTTTCTCTTTGTAGGTAAACTGTGGCCACTGGGTGCTAAGTGTCTCCCCGTGTGGACTGTGAAGCCATTTTTTCATCCTCCACTTTTCGTGGTGTTTCGTGCTGCTGCACTGGGAGTTTGGTATTTGCTTCATGAAATACAAAGAGTTCAACTGGGACCCAGTTTTGGAGGGAGTTCTGTCACTTGTGGTGGGTCAGGGTCTGCAGGAGAATGCAACAACCAGGTTATATCTCACAGAGCTTGCCCCCTTGTACATAGAAATCTGACTCTGAACTTTGCCCTGGAACCTCTCCATGTAACAAGATGCCTTTACATAGAAGGTTCTGCTGGATGCACAATGTCAGTCACAAGCCATTTGGAAGGCAATGGCAAATCCTCATGGCCACACCACAGATGTATTATCACACACCTGCCCACCACTGCAATAGGCCCACTACTCAGCAGGCTCCAACTTACTGGCATCTTTGTTCTACACCATTTTCATGAAACCCGGTCAATCATGGCATTCTCTTGTACACTAATGATCAGCAACAAGACATCCAAAGGTTCTCTAGTGCCACCTGATTATTGGAATTTCAAAAATTTCATTGTATTTATCTAGCCATTTTTCATGGATGAAGTTGGAGACACTGTGGGTTTCAGTTCATTCAGGAACCATTAAATGGTGAGGAAGCTCATTTCAATGAAAGCTCTGGAGAACTCTCACAGGCAAGTCTTCCCATAGAGTCTTCAAAAGGTCACATGAAGCCAGGCCCATTGAGGTCTTCAATGTGACGTCCAAGGGTGTTCTGATTCTCAACTATGGCTGCCAAATCTTTCAGAATAAAATCATGTGATATCCTAGCTGAGATTCCAAGGCTCTGTGGAAAGCCACCCTGTCCTTGATCTCAGTTTCCAAGGGCGAATCCCATGCGTGGCCTCCTAAAATCTGAACACAGTTCATGGCAATATTTCTCTGAGATCAGTTCCAGAACTCAGACTTTAAGGGGAATCACACCAGAGTTCAAGCCCAGGTAGACCCAGTCATCACTTCCAACTGCCACACAAATGACCACAATTAAAACCAAAGCACTCCCACAAGGCCCTCATCTTCTTCCATATAGACACTCATCATAACCTGTGGTTCGAGGTTTCCATGAGGGGATCAGTCCAAGACAGTGTACAAAATAACCTCCCTTGCCCCTCATTTGCCTAAAGTCAGGGTTGCCTGGACACCCTTCCTGAGAACCAGGAGTGATCAAATAGGCCTGCCATAAATACTGCTCTGCTTCCCGAATTTGAGGCCTACTGACTCTCGGGTATATATTCTTTATGTGAATTGGAATCATGAGAAAACCCAAGCACCTATGGGCTATCTTCTGCAGGGTTTGAAGAACTCATTTGACACAAAGGATCCCTATTTTCAATTGATGGAGGTCAGGAACCTTACAGAGGAAGGTGAGAGACTTCGTCCACAATGACTGCTTTTTTGGCCATTTTGGTTTTGGAAGCACACATGTAATCTTTCTTTAGATCCATCAGGTTCTGAGAATCTATGCAACAGCCTCACACATTGCCAGGAGTCTGATGCAGACACATCCCTTTCCAAAGCAATTAAGCAAAGAGCTACAGGTGATGCCCATTAATTTCCATTGAAAACCATTTTTTCAGGCTTCACAAAGGGGTGGACTGAGACAAAGACGTTTCTGACATTCAGGGCAACAGAACAATAGGTAAGCAAATGGCCCAAAGCAGGGTTTCTCGAATGATATCTGAGTTTTCTGAGATGATCCCATTCCCTTCAGCTATCCAGTACGTGGTCATATCACAGAGCCTGGAGGTGGTACATATTGTGGACACCAAACCATGAGCCTATTCTGGAGAGTGGCCCGAATTCAAGAAGAAAACAGGAACTTAGGAAGATGATAGTTGTTGCCCATCTATAAGGCAAGCCACAGTCCATATATAAATTGGGCAGGATGAATGCTGTGAAGCTTTCTACAAGACAGGAAACATCCATTGATGCATTCTCTTTTCTAATATCTACAACCACAGACACAGTGGGATAAACAGACATAAAAACACTCGCCTTATCAAAAGACTTACTAGAAACGATCCAATCCAAACCAAACAAAGCGACTTTCCTACCTATTCCCAGATCATGAGACAAAACCACAAACTCACACGCACACCCACAAAGTCACCGCCTTCCCCCAAGTAGGTCTGTAACTATCCGGAGTGTCCTCTGACTGATGGGCCATACTATGTTCCCCCAAAATGGGCTATCCTATCTCAGATCTGGTCTCCTTGCCAACAATGTGAAGTTGTCAGGTGCCAGTGGTGAGCCATTACCTGCTTTCTCAGGAAAGGCCCCTCTTCAGAGCTCTCTTGGCATTTGGCCATCTTCACATCAGTAGTTACCAAGAAAGACTGACTCTGTCCTTGGTAAATCCAATCATGTGAGACCACTGGGACTGGGACTGGGACTGCCTCTGGGTGCCTGGCTTTTTGGATCCCAAGTTCAGAGAGTTCCATCACCAAGAAAGTGATGTAGGTCACTTCGTTCTGGAACTGAATGAGGTCACTGCCTAGCAATCACTTTTTCCTAACATTTGCTTCCAAGTGTCCCAATAGATGGAGGCTGCCCCTACTTCCTGTGACACTTTCACAAGTTAGAATGGTATATCAAACATAGCACCCGGAAGCAGCTCTCCACACAGGCCTGGTTTGGTCCATCTTCTCTACATTAAGAAGAGAGAGATTGCTTCAGACACACCCATTCATCCTGACCAGGTTGTTTGTCGTGGAAGATGACTTTTGCTCTCTCAGGTCCTTCATAGCTTCCTCTATCTTCCCCAGGGTTCATTTCTGCATGGACCTTTGAGGTTCTCAGCAGGTGGAAGATCTCTTATGTTCCTGTATTGTAAGACCAACTCTGTCCCTGCTCTTCTGTAAAGTTAGATGGAGGGCAAAGAGTATGGTTAGGGTTAATAACATGTTTGATTTGGGTTAGGAATCATTCTGCTGGATGAATAATGGTATTGGGAACCTGCGATATTTGTAAGTATATATAGAGGTGAAATATATGTATGAAAACAGAAATCTAGGTAAGATTTGAAGCCCAGAAGGGCATTGGATCCTTGATTGGGATACTTAGCTTTGAATTATGTTCTGCACATGTGTCTCAGATAAATCTATACACAATGGTATAGGACCTTGTACTTGGATGATTGAATGTCGAAGAGAACATCCAGTCTAAAAAGGATAGTTGGTAGGATTAGGAAGATAGTTGGTAGAATTAGAAAAAAAGAGTGAGTATAGGATTTGAAAAAAAAGTTCTTTAGCAATAGGGTTTCAGGTAGAGAGAAAATGTAAATGTCAGCACATGTGAAGAGTTGGTCACAATGATGAATTGGGGAAAATATGTAGGAAAGCAGATATCAATAGAGACATAGGAAATCAGGCAAATGATAAAGTGATTGATTGGATTAGACATTTTCAGCAGGCTTGAAGTTGAATATATAATCTTTGGAAGAAACACATATGTAGTCACCAATAGGATTGACATTTGAGAGCATTAGCCAACCTGGACACGGGTGATTTTTATAATCCATACTCATATTCCATTTAGGCTTTGGTACAATCGTAAGTGTGACTTTGCATTTTCTTGCCAGAATATTACTGTGATAAAATGTATATGTAGATCAGGTGACATGAGTATTTCTTGCACCATTTCTGGGAGCAATATTTTGAAGAGGTATAAATTAGTATTGGGGGCACAAATAGGTGTACCATGTGTGAATGAATATAGAGAGAATGATTGAATAGACCATACTGTGAATAAATAATATAACTTGTTCCAACTTTACAAATTGGAATAAATTAATATCTCAAAATACATAGCAAATCTTATATTGATATACATACATTCATTCCAACCAGTTATACATCTAATGGTAATATTAGGGTTGTAGTTTATCATAAATTCTGTGTGAGTTTTGCTTCAAAATTGATTATGGAAATTGAAAATAATGTGTTTGGAAAGAAGTCTCATGAAATGAGCAGTCAAAAACAAGTAGTAATATATGTGTTCTGAAGCAGGAAGTGATTGAATGTGTTACAAATGTTTTTAAATTTGTGAACTTGTGGATGAAATGTACATTTTATGATGTACAAAAACTGAAGAAATAGAAATGTACCAGTGTTGAATAAAATTGAACGTCAAAATACACATCATGTCCCATAGGAATCTACTAGCATTGATGTTAAAGTGGGTCATTTACTGTAGAAATATAAGGATTTGTTTGCACCATTCACCGAAGTAAGTTTTCAGTACTAGAAAACAAATATGTATTTCAGGTGGATGAATGTTTCTGAAAATAATCTTATGAAAAGTTGATTATAAAACCACATACATGAACATTAGTGAATTTAGGGAGTGTATAATAAGAAACATGTATTTCATATTTTGAAAAATCTAGAGTGTATATATATATATATATATATATATATATATATATATATATATATATACACACACACACAAATACATTGGAAAGTAGAAAATATATTCCAATCAAAATTCATCATGAAATATATATCATTCACAGATCCAAAAATATTAATTTTACTGAACATGGATTTATGTATAATGTTGCTCAACTAAAAAGCTCACTCATAGTTTGAAATTTCAGTTCCAAAAGCATTTAGGAGGAGTGATTTCTTCTCATACTTTCTATCTGCCAAGTTAGCCACCTCACAAAAATGTACGTGTATTCCAGGTAGGATTTTGTATGTGCATATAAAAATACATGTGCTGAATTGGCTACAGAAAATGGGAGACAGGAATTCACATGTGTGTTAACTTTAAAAACACATGGAGAACAATTTCAAGAAAAAAATTGACAAGATTTATAACTCCTAGCCTATATCATGCAAAAGGCAATACCAACTATTCACCATACCTCCTCTGAACTGCTTGTATTTCTATTCTGTTTGGGTTATTTTTCTCCATCATATTAGGATTAGTAGTCAGAGTCTAGTAGGGTATGGGTTAGTGTCAGAGTTTCAGTATTTCGAATGAAAAATTGCAAAATGTATCCAATGTGTATGTAAATATGTGCTACACAAAAATCTTCCCACTCTTATCCAGAACAATGTCTTGACAATACCTTCGCCCCAAGTAAGAAACAATTAGAGGAAAAGAGTTAGAAATTCCGTGAATACATATCTGGAATGGAAAACAATCAGGAGTTCACAATCTTGGAAGTGGTAGAGGAGTTTTCAAAAGTAAGGGACAGGGTAAACACTCCACAAAAATGGAATTCTGCTGGCCTAGAGACTTCTTGGGAAACTCTCTGTGAAGTTGGGCACTTGAAATATATGTTGTTGTCAGGAGCTTTAGCTTCCTTTCTAGTGAGACCATAAAAGCTATGTCTGCATCTATGTGACCTGGTGGACATTGTTTCTTTTTTTCCCAATGAACATGAGGCAGCATTGCTGAATTCTCCCTTTGTAGGTAAACTGTGGCCCCTGGGGGCTAAATGTCTCCCCATGTGGACTGTGAAGCCATATGGTCATCCTCTATTTTCGTGGTGTTTTTTGCTGCTGCACTGGAAGTTTGGTACTTGCTTCACGAAATACAAGGAGTTTAAATGGAACACAGTACGGGAGGGAGTTCTGTCACGTGTGGTGAGTCAGGGTCTGCAGGAGAATACAAGAACCAGGCTTCTATCCCACATAGCTTGCCCCCTTGACTATAGCAACCTGATTTTGAACAGCGTCCTGAAACCTCTCCATATAACAAGATGCCTTTACATATAAGGGTCTGCTGGTTTGACCATGTCAGTGACAAGCCATTTGGAAGCCAATGGCAGATTCACATGGCCCCACCACAGATGTTTTATCACACACCTGCCCACCATTGCTCTAGGCCCACTACTCAGCAGGATCCAACTTTCTGGCATCTCTGTTAAACACCATTTTAATGAAAACCAGTCAATCAAGGCACTGTCTGGTATACTCATTGTTGGAAAAAGTATAAACGGCAGCCATACCCCAGAGAAAAACCCCAACATGGCGCCTAAGGACTTCTTCTTCCTACCTTCTTCTTTTCTGAAGTGGCGCAAAAAGTTCCCGCCCGGGTGAACTCTCCCACTGGTGCCAATTTCAAATCTCGCTGGCGGGGAACCTTAGCCCCAATGAGAACTAACTCCTGGGCTCCGGAGCTGATATCTGAAAGAACTTGCCAATAAACGGGTTGCCTGCCATTTATCTAAGTCCTTTCATCTCCTCCTTAGTTCTATATAAGCACACAGCTTTTTGCAATAAAATTGGAATTCTCCCGGCGAAGTGCCTTTGAGTGGGGAGTTCTTTCATTCTGGTGCCCCATTTGAGGATACGGGTGAGCTCTTTCCAACAAGAGCCCCGTCCCCCGTTCCGCCCAGACACTCCGTCCTGGTCCGCTCTTTTCAGACGCCAGCTTCCTGCACTCACCACTGATCTGATGTATGTAAGCTTCCCCTGACCCCGGCTGGCCAACTTCCTTCGGGCTACCGCTAGTTTTGTGACCCTGATCGTCCAGCACACTCTAGACGCCCGGTAGGGGAGAGGGAATTCCTCCCACCAAGACCTTTACTGGTCACAGTGGACCCTCTAGTGATCCGTTTCCCTTTGGGGCATGAGGGTTCTGAGTTTACACGAGAGGCTCTGTGGTTTTTCCTCCTTTGCCGCCACTGCTGCTGCCGGCTAGATTTGCTGTTTCCTGCAGGGCTGCTGTGTCTGGCTGAAGCTGCCTCTCTGCTCAGGGAAAACTGAACTCCCGTCCTAGAACTGCATTCTGCTGGAGCTGGAGTTCTGTTTTCATTACTGACTTCTTCAGCTGCGTTCGAAAACTTTCCTGACGTCAGGTTGCCCATGGCTCCAAACCCATTGGGTCTTCCAGATCGCACTTCACTGGTGACGACCAGGTAGTACCCTCTGTATTTCCTCGCGACAGCTTTTCATTTTGGGGACACCCACGTGACCCCCATTCGCCCTGAATTTCCTGGAAGCCATTCCAGCTCGGGTTTTCTCTTTGTCTCTCTCGCTTACTCTTATTCTCTCTCTCTCTCTCTCTCTCTCTCTCTCTCTCTCTCTCTCTCTCTCTCTCTTCCATCTCTCCCTGTGACAATGGGCACCTCTTCATCTGTACCTGAAGCCTCACCTCTCAAATGTTTAATAAAAAATCTGGCCACACTCTCCCTCACACCAGACATCAAGCCCAAACTTTTAATTAAATTCTGTACCCAAGATTGGCCTCCATATCCACTGGATAATGGCAATCATTGGCCTCCAGAAGGCTCCTTAGATCCAAACCTCCCCTGGGACCTTTTTAACTACTGCCAGCGTCTGGAAAAGTGGAGGGAGATTCCCTGCATTGAAGGTATTAGCCTTCCCACACAGCACCTTTTCTCTGCTCCTCCTGCCCTCCCCCTCAGGTCCTCTTTGCTTGCAATCCCCTCTCTTTCCCTACTTCTACTTCTGACTTCACAGATTCTTCCTCATTCAACCCAGCAGATGAACCCCCACCTTCTCCCCAGCCCCATCTGCCCCTTCTCTTCTGCAATACCCTCCTCATCCTCTGCCTGATTCCATGGATCCTCAGCCTTCCATTTTATCCCCCTCCCCTCCATCCTCTTCTGCCTGCTCCACTTCCTCCTCTTCCAAAGAGACACTCCCTTCCCCTCCCTCTCCTTCCTGTCCTCTGCCTGCCTCTCTCAGTCCTCCTTTTACCAGGTCTAAAAAACTCCTTCCCACGCCTAAGAGAATCACACCCCTTCGTGAGGTAGCTGGTCCCGAGGGTGTCATCAAAGTCCACGTGCCCTTCTCCAGGTCAGACATTACTCAGCTAGAGAGCAAGTTAGGCTCAATCACCACTAAACCCACCACTTACATTCGGGAGTTTCAATGGGTCCTGCAAGCATATAGCCTCACTCATCATGACATATACATGCTCTTGGCGAATACACTTCTCCCCAAGGAAAGGCAATGGGTCTGGGAGCTAGCCCAAGCCCATGCTGATGAAAATCATAGGACCAATCCTGACCACCCCACGGGCTCTCATGCTGTATCAGAGCAGGAACCCTATGGGATTACAACACCCCTGAAGGCTTACAGACTCATGACCTTTTTACATCCTGCCTCTTGGCGGGCCTGAAAAAGGCGACCCACAAGGCTGTTAACTTTAAAAAGGTGCAGGAGGTCATTCAAAGGAAGGAGGAAACACCTTCAGAATTCCTGGATAGACTAACCAAGGCCCTTCAACACTGCACATAACTCGACCCAGAAACCCCTGATGGCCGTCATCTCTTAATGACATATGTTCTGGCCCAAAAATACTCTGACATTAAAGCCAAGCTTAAAAAGCTTGAACAGGGCCCTGCTACTCCTCAGACCGAAATCCTCGCTGTCTCTTTAAAGGTTTTTCATGGTAGAGAGGATGAAATTGAATGCCCTAGGCAGAGAGCTGAAAATGCCAAATTCCAAATGTTGGCCCAGGTCATTCAGAGAAGGCCATCACCACGCCGTCCCAATGTGACACCCCCTGGAGCTTGCTTCAAATGTGGTAAGAATTGTCCTTCGCCGAGAACACCCTACAACCCCTGCCCAACATGCCATCAAAGGAGACACTGGGGGGCAGACTGCCCAACAACCCGGAAGGGAGGTTGGTCAGCCACCCCGCAACCCCAGCCTCTCCTGGGCTTGGCAGAGGAGGAATGATGGAGCCCTGGGCCTTCCCTCCAGACTATTACCATCAAGAATCAAGAACCTAGGGTCACCTTCCTGGTGGATGGACGCTTCATTACCTTCCTTTTGGATACTGGTGCCACTTTTTCGGTCTTGAGGGAGTATTGGGGTTCTACCACACCCTCAAAAACTCCTATTGTCGTGGTAGGAGGTAAACATATTTTCCCTCAAAATCCCTTTTGTCCTTCACTCACTCCTTTCTCGTTATGAGCCATTGCCCCATTCCCCTTCTGGAAAGGGACATACTCTCACTATTAAAAGTCACCATTCACATATCACCCCACACCTCTCCTACCTCTCATTTCCTCATGATGTTCCTAGGGGCAGATACACCTCCTCCATGCACTCTCCCACGACTATCTAAACCAGTTAACCCTGAGTTTTGGGACACAACTACACCCTTTATGGCTAAATGCAGTCCTATTCATATTGTCTTACTGGACCCTTCAAGATATATTAGTCAACCATGATATCCACTCACAACCACAGCCTTCCTCGGATTAGAAGCCATCATCCAGGATTTATAATGAAAGGGGTATCTTAGGCCTACACACTCTCTTTCAACACCCCCATTCTGGCAGTTAAGAAACCTAACGTGTCCTACAGGCTGGTTCTAGACCTTCCCCTTGTCTACTCCTCTGTGTCCCCATCCACCCGCTAGTGTCCAACCCTTACACCCTCCTCTCTCAGATCCCTGCCACTACTACCCACTTCTTGGTTCTAAATTTGAAACATGCATTCTTTTCTATTCCCTTGTTCTCAGAATCTCAGGATATCTTTGCTTTTACTTGCACTTACTCTTACACCCGCCATTCTCATCAGCTTACCTGGACTGTCCTCTGACAGGGATTCAGGGATAGCACCCATCTCTTTGGCCAAGTTCTTGCCCAGGACCTCACATCCTTTCACCCGACCTGTCCTGACTCTACTCTCCTTCAATATGTCGATGACCTTCTTCTATGTAGTCCCTCTGGGAACACTCTCAATCCCACACTGCTCAGCTTCTTAATTTCCTAGCAGACAAGAAAAATAGGAAGTCTCCCCACAAGGCCCAGGTTTCCCAGTCTTCTGTCACCTTTCTTGGTTTTTGCCTTACACCCAGAAAAAAGGAAATAACACTGGATAGGAGGCAACTCCTCTCTGATCTTCCAGTGCCCCATACAAAAGCCAAAATACTATCATTCCTAGGACTAGCAGGTTATTTTAGGGCCTGGATCCCAAATTATTCTCTTCTATACAAATCCTGTATGAACTAGCAAAGGGACCCCCTAGTGAATCTCTTGCCTCCTCCCCAAACTACCACTTGCGCAGGCTTCAGCAACTTGTCTTAAAGGCACTTGCCCTTCACCTTCCTGATCTTTCAAGACCATTTCATGTATATGTCCATGAAAAAGGGAGGCAAGAACTTGGGGTCTTAGGTCAAAACTATGGGCCTACATTTGCACCTGTGGCATATTTGTCCAAGCAACTTGACCCTACCATCCGTGAGTGGGCCCCTTGCTTAAGAGCTCTGGCTGCTGGACAAATTTTACACAAAGAAGCCTCTAAGCTTACTTTTGGGGCCCCTTTAACTATCCACTCCCCACATCACTTGAAGGATCTTTTAGCTTATAAGGGCTTTCAAACCCTTCCTCCATCCAGAGTTCTGTCACTCCTCACTTCCTTTCTGGAAAACCCTAATATTACTTTCCTCCCCTGCTCTGCACAGAACCCTGCCTCACTGCTCTCAATGACTCCCACGTCTAACACACCAACTCATAATTGGTTGGAAACCTTAGATGATTTCCTCCCCTGTCATTCTTCCATTTCTGAGAGACTACTAGCCAAGCCTGACCTTATCTGGTTTACTGATGGCAGTTCCTTTAGGCAGAATTGCACTCATTACTTTGGATACACTGTAGTTTCAGCCACTGAGATTATAGAGGCCAAAGCTCTGCCTTCAGGAACTACCAACCAGCAGTCTGAACTTATAGTAGCCACTCGTGCCTGCCTTCTAGCACAAGGCAAATCCCTAACCCTTTATACTGATTCAAAATATGTCTTCCATATCTTATCCCATGCTGCAATATGAAAGGAGCGAGGCCTACTTACCACCAAAGGTAATGTGATCACTAATTCGGCTCTTATAACCAATCTGATAAAGGCCTCCCACTTACCCACCCAGGTGGGAGTTGTCCATTGTAGGTCTAATTAGAAGGACGTCTCTCCTATCACTGAGGGCAATGCCAAAGCTGACCAGGCGGAACAAATGGGTGCTACCACTTCCAATGATGGACCCCCTGGGGGACATATAATGGCCACTTTAGACAGCTCATCTGAAGCCCCTACTTCTTCCAGTAAGAACAAGGATCTCTTCAAGTTCCTTCATACTCTATTCCTTTCCAATTCTCAGTCTTTGACCCTCTTTTTACAGAGCTTCTTCTCACTCACCCTCTCTGACAAAGCCATGCTACAGAATATAGCCTCTAATTGTCAGATCTGTCAGTGGACCAACACTTATACTCCTTTAAGGCCCAAACCTTTTCCTTCCCACCAAGCCCGGGGACACATTCCCACTGCTGACTGGCAGGTAGACTTCACCAACATGCTCACAGTATGGCGCACTAAATACCTCCTTGTCTTTGTGGACACTTTCTCTGGTTGGATTGAGGCATTTCCCACTTCCAATAAAACGGCTTCCACTGTAGCTTTAATCTTACTGACAGACATCCCCAGGTTTGGTATGCCCACTTCTCTACAATATGACAATGGCCCTGAGTTTATTTCTAGAATCACACAAAAGGTCTCTCAAGCCCTCTCCTTCAAGTGGCATTTCCACTGTCCATATTGTCCCCAAGCTTCAGGGAAAGTGGAAAGGGTAAATTGTACTCTAAAGGAAGTCCTTACCAAATTTACAATGGAATTAAACTTAGACTGGGTCAAACTCCTTCCCTTGGATTTGCTTCGAATCAGAGCTCTCCCTAAAAACCATCTTTACTGTCTCCCTTTGAGATAATATATGGAAGACCTCTTATACCCCCTGGGTTGGTCATTTCACAGGGACCTCTCACCCGAGATTTGTCTTTGCCTCTTTTGTATCATCTCCGCTCGGAACTCTGGAAATATCAGGACTGGCTTCATCCAGACCCAGTGTCCTCTCCAAACATTCCTCCCTTAACACCTGGGAGTCTAGTATATTATAATACCCCAGAGGAGAAAGGGACTCTTGCCCCAAAATGGGAAGGCCCCTATCCTGTCATTCTCTGTACCCCCACTGCCGCCAAACTCTCCTTACCAGACAACCGTCTAACTCCCTGGATTCACATTTCTAGGTTGAAGCCATATCACCAGGAGGCCCCACCTGCTGACGACAGGACCAACCCAGAGGAACTCCAAGAATCACCTCCTGGACCTCCCATTAACTCCTGCTCTCCACACTCATCTCACCCATTTAAGTTGCGGCTCACACGGTGTTCCATGCAGCCCAATTCCTCTTAAAAAAGTCACAATGGGCTCTCTCAACACCCTAATCTTCTGTAACTGCTTGTTTTTTGTGCTCTGCTTATTTTCTGTGCTCTATCGGGACTGGTCTTTACCCTCCTCTCCTACCATGTATTTATTCACTCTTCAGGAACGATACTCAGAACATGGCATGTAGAAGGTCCGTGCAGTGGATGCAACTACTTGCTTCATCCACAACTGCACCTCTATTTCCCTAAAATTGTCACCTTCAAGGACCTTCGTCCCTGGTAGCTGGAACTGGCTTTTCATTTGCTTCCTTTTTGATCAAACAAAAGACTATTGTCATTGGTGGCCTGAGATATATAATGGGTGCCCCTATTGGTCATGCAGGTTCCATGATGAACATGGTAGCTATTCTTACCACTCACTTGGTTACCCTAAAGTGTGGACTTCTAGTTACCTAAAGTGGGATAAAGTCTCTTTATCTGATAACAATGGATGGTATACTTTAGATATACCTGACCCCAAGGCCAAACGTTGGGACTATGTTGAGTTTGCTGTCTATGCTCGGACAACCTCAGCCAGACCCACAGGGTGGATGACAGTTGGCCGCACCCTAATTATGCCACCTAAGGCAACCATCCAGGTAGTCGAACACATTAAGGAGTCAGAATCAAAACTTTTAGATCTTATCCATAGCTCATCCACAAAGGATTCAGACCCTTCAACCCCCTCAGGTCCCCCTGACACATGGCTCAATTTGTTACACCAATCTCTTCGATTATTAAACTCCACCCCTCTTTCTGTGCCTCCTTCTCAGTGCTTTCTCTGTGCTTCACTTAGTCCCATTAGTGGCAGGAAATATTTCAGCAAAAACCTACAATTTCTCTAAGAAAGGACAACCCCTACATGTGACACGTATCCCACTGTGGGAAAGTTATTTCACCAATACTTTATTTGCTTTCATCTGTTTCCACCTGCCAATAATGAATCCTTTACCCATTTGTTCCTTGAGCTTAAGCACCCAATCGAGCCCTGCATTTATGCAACCTGGACATTTCCTCTGGTGTAATGGGTCTTTAAGTACCTCAACGATCAATGTCTCTGGCACCTGTTTCTTGGTTACTGTAGTTCCTCAGCTGTCTTTGTATACTCCCACCGAATTCCGACAGTTGGCCCTACCTTCCTGAACCCGTAGGGCAGTCTTTCTGCCGGTTCTGGTAGGCCTCACTTTAACAACCTCAGTGGCGGGTCTCGGACTCTCTGGTGGAGCTATAGGTCATGCTCTATGGGCATTCAAAGACCTGCAACAAAAACTGCAGGAAGCACTCGATACCACTGCTGAGTCTCTGGGCTCCTTGCAGCACCAGGTTACTTCATTGGCACAAGTGGCTTTACAGAACCAAAGGGCAATTGATCTTCTCACTGCAGAAAATGGGTACATGCCTATTCCTCAGAGAGGAATGTTGCTCTTATGTTAATGAATCTGGGCTGATAGAAAAAAATGTTGTTAAATTGCAGAAATTATTGACCAAATTGCTCAAACCTAGCTCCTCCAATCCCATAACAGGGTTCTTCCAATCCTATCTTGCCATGTACTTACTACCTATCTTGGGGCCCCTTATTGGGATGCTCCCTTTTTTTGCTCTCTTGCCATGCATAATGAAGTTCCTTCAAACCCAACTGCAAAAAATTTCTAATCAAAATTTCAACCAGCTTTTGCTTAGGCACTACCATCCTCTGATGACCGATGAACCCCTAACATCTCCAAGAGAACAGTTCACTCAGTGATGAAGCTCACTACCAGGCACGATGGAATGCAACGTACATCAGACCGCGGGAGGCAACGAGCTTGGAGAACCTCTTAATCTGCCATCCTGGATTCATGAGTCTTTATGACCTTCTAAGCTTCCTCATGGTCCTTGGCCTCTTCTATGTCAGTCCCCCAACATGGAACTTCTGCCAAAAATTGACCTTTGCTTTAATTTTTATCTTCATTCTGTTTTTATTCGCTCTGATCTTCTTCAAGTGCTGGTGACGCCATGACCAGGCAACGCTTCCAGTATTTCCTAGAGTCTCTGTTACAGGACCAGTAGCTGATACCAACAATCTCCTCCATCCAGAACTGGTTTCATGCCATCGACAACTTGTGGCATCAGGGAACTTTCATAGACTTTACCCCTACTGAAGTAGCTATCTATACCACTGGCTTTTATTTCTGGCTGCCATGATATCCCCAGACCTGGCCCCCGAGCATTTGTCCACTTCCCTTTCTAGGCCCCACAGCACCCCCACACAGCAGGCAGCAGCCAGAAATGACAAACAATGCCCCACTTTCTAAGAAAACAAAAAGGGAGGAATGTTAGGAAAAGTATAAATGGCAGCCATACCCCAGAGAAAAACCCCAACATGGCACCTAAGGACTTCTTCTTCGTACCTTCTTCTTTTCTGCAGTGGCGTTAAAAGTCCCCGCCCTTGTTAACTCTGCAGCCAGCGCCAATTTCAAATCTCACTGGTGGGGAACCTTAGCCCCAATGAGAATTAATTCCTGGTCTCCGGAGCTGATATCTGAAAAAACTTATTCTCAGAACATGAGACCAAATCACAAACCCACAACCACACCCACAAAGGCACCTCCTTCCCCCAAGTAGGTCTGTGACTATTCGGAGTGTTCTCTGACTGCTGGGCCATACTATGTTCCTCCGAAATGGCCTGTCTTGTCTCAGATCTGGTCTCCTTGGTCAACTCTGTGAAGTTGACAGGAACCAGTGGTGAGCCACTACCTTCTTTCTCAGGAAAGGCCCCTCTTCAGAGCTCTTCTGGCATTTGGACATCTTCAAATCAGTAGGTACCAAGAAAGACTGACCCTCTCCTTGGTAAATCCAAACAAGTGAGACAACTGGGACTGGGACTGGGACTGGCTCGGGGTGCCTGGCTTCCTGGATCCCAAGTTCAGAAAGTTCCAACACCAAGGAAGTGAGGTGAGGTCACTTCCTTCAGGAACTGAATGAGGTCACTGCCTTGGCAACCACTTTGTTTTAGCAGTTGCTTCTTATGGTCCCTTTAGATGGAGGCTGCCCCTACTTCCTGTGACCCTTTCATAAGTTAGAATGGGATATAATCCATAGGCTCTCAGGAACAGCTCTCCAAAAGGCCTGGTTTGGTCCGTCTCCTCTACATTAAGAAGACAGAGGCTGATTCAGACACCAAACTTCATCCTACCAGGTTGTTTTCCATGGAAGAAAACTTTTGCTCTCTCAGGTCCTTCATATCTGCCTACATCTTCTCCAGGGATCATTTCTGCACATACCTTTGAGGTTCTCATCAGGTGGAAGATCCCATACATTCCTGTATTGTAAGACCAACACTGTCATTGCTTTTCTGTAAAGTTAGATTGAGGGAACAGTGTATGGTTAGTGTTAATAACATTTTCAATTTTGATTAGGAACCATTCTGCTCGATGAACAATGGTATTGGGAACCTGTGATATTTATAAGAATATAGAGGTGAAATATATGAACGAAAAGAGAAATCTAAGTAAGATTTGAAGCCCAGAAGGTCATTGGGTTCTTGATTGGGATACTTAGCATTGAATTACGTTCTGCACAGATGTCTCAGATAAATCGATATACAATGGCATAGGACCTTGTACCTTGGATGATTGAATGTAGAAGAGAACATCCAGTCAAAAAGGGATAGTCGGTAGGATTAGGAAGACAGTAGGTAGGTTTAGGAAGAAGAGTGAATATAGGATTTGGACCAAAGTTTTTAGCAATAGGGTTTCGGTTAGAGAGTGAATGTTAGTGATAGCACATGTGAAGATTCAGTCACAATGATGAACTGGGGAAAATATGTAGGAAAGCAGATATCAATAGACACATTACAAAATCATTCAAAGTGTAAAGTGAGTGACAGCTTTAGACGTATTCAAAGGGTTGAGTTTGAATATATAATCTTTGGAAGAAACAAATATGTAGTCACCAATAGGATTTTCATTTGAGATCATTAGGCAACCTGGACATGGATGTTTTTAGTAATCCAGGATCACTTTCCATTTAGGTATGGTACAATCATAAGTGAGAACTTTGCTTTTTCTGTTCAGAATATTACTGTGATAAAATGTATATGTACATCAGGTTACATGTATTTGTTCCACCATTTCTGGGAGCAATATTTTGAAGACGTATAAATTAGTATTGGGGGTACAAAGAGGTGTACCCTGTGTCTATGAATATAGAGATAATACATGAATAGACCATACTGTGAATAAATAATATAACTGGTTCCACTTTAAATAATGGATTGAATTGATATCTGTAACTATGTAAGAAATCTTATATTGATATACAATCATTCTTTCCAACCACTTATACATTTAAAGGTAATATTAGGGTTATGGTTTATCATGACGGGTGTTTTGCTTCAAATATGATAAAGGAAATCAAAAATAATGTGTTTGGAAAGAAGTCTCATGAAAAGAGCAGTCAAGAAACATGGAGGAATACATGGATTCTGAAGCAGGAAGTGATTTGAAGTTAAACAAATGCGTATAAATTTGCTAAATTGTGGATGAAATATTTATATATCCTCTGATGTGCATAAACTGAAGAAATAGTAATGTTCCAGTGTTGAATAAAAATGAACGTCAAAATGCACATCATGTCCCATAGGAATCTAATCTACTTGCATTGATGTTAAACTCATGTCAGTTACTGTAGAAATATTATGATTTGGCTTTTTTTTTGGTGTTATAATACAATTTATTTTAGTACTAGCATGCCACAGAATGTAGAGGAAGGAACAATGGATTATTATTATCATTGTGATAATTTAAGTTTTTATATCACATTAAGCTATAATATGGCATAATATATCTTATGAATTAGAGAAAAATTTTTTAAAAAAACCTATTATTTAAGGACCATATGCACTGACAATTTAAATGGCTTTCTCGTGATTTCAATTCCTATCAATTGTGTATTAATTGCCAAATATTTATTTTAGTACTTTTCATATTCATAATTGATATAAAGTCAATTGTTTAATTCTTCTTGTAAGTAGTTACTTATTACAGCAGGGACATTATTAATAATTCTAAATCTTTATAAGAAAAATGGTACAAAGTTATTTTCTTGCAAAATTAAGAATAATTGCCTTCTCTGAATGTTTGATTGTTAATACATATAACAAAGAGCTTTTGATGAGTCTCTTCCCCAGTAAAACATAAAATGCAAAGATATAGTTGGGTATGTATGTCCAAATAAAGATAAGAAGAAATACACATTATTAGCTAGAAACAATTAAATAAAAGATGAAAAGAAAAATCCAATACATTGTACGAACTTGTCAGATGAGGTAGTATTCTGGAAGAATAGCCTAAGGCTAGACATGGTCCATGACAAAATATTAACTAAAAAAATGAAATATGAAAAATATAGGAAATGCTATGAATTTTTCATGAAGGTAGGTGAATTATCCTTTAATCTCATTTTATGTGCATTTTCAAAAGCCAAATTTCTGGTAAAATAAATTTGTGATAGTTACAACTACACAAAACAAAGTTTCTGCTTAGCAAAATGAATGCATCTCAACCCTTTTTTAGCTGATTTCTTCCCACTCAATTTTAAACCTTTATTTATTTATTTATTTTTATTGGTTGTTCAAAACATTACAAAGCTCATGATATATCATCTTTGATACATTTTTCTCATTTGGTTTATGAACTCCCATTTTTTCCCCAAATAAGAATTGCAGAAACACATTGCTTACACATTCACATTTTTACATAATGGCATATTAGTGACTGTTGTATTCTTCTACCTTTCCTATCCCCTACTATCCCCCCTCCCCTGCCCTCCCATCTTCCCTCTCTACCTCATGTGCTGTTGTTTAATTCTCTCCATTATTTCCGCCCCATTTCCCCTCACAACCTATTATGTGTAATTTTGTGTATCATTGAGGGTATTCTACCATTTCCATATGCTTTCTGTTCTCTCTCCCTTTCTCTCCCCCCACACGTCTTTGTATAATGTTAATCTTTTCCTCATGCTCTTCCTCCCTTTCTGTTCTTAGTTGCTCTCTTTATATCAAAGAAGACATTTGGCATTTGTTTTTTTAAGGATCGGCTAGCTTTGCTTAGCATATTCTGCTCTAATGCCATACATTTCACTGCAAATTCTATGATTTTGTAATTTTTTAGTGCTGCGTAATACCCAATTGTGTGTAGATTCCACATTTTTTTTATCCATTCATCTATTGAAGGGCATCTAAGTTGGTTCCACAGTCTAGCTGTTGTGAATTGTCCCGCTATGATCATTGATGTGGCAGTATCCCAATAGTACGCTGTTTTAAGATCCTCAGGGAATAGTCCAAGAAGTGTGATAGCTTGGTCAAATGGTGGATCCATTCCCAGCTTTCCCAGGAATCTCCATACTGCTTTCCAAATTGGCTGCACCAATTTGCAGTCCCACCAGCAGTGTACAAGTGTCCCCTTTTCCCCACATCCTCGCCAACACTTACTGTTGTTTGACTTCCTAATGGCTGCCAATCTTAATGGAGTGAGATGGTATCCTAGGGTGGTTTTGATTTGCATTTCTCTGACTGCTAGAGATTGTGAGCATTTTTTCATGTACTTGTTGATTGATTGTATGTCCTCCTCTGTGAAGTGTCTGTTCAGGTCCTTGGCCCATTTGTTGATTGGGTTATTTGTTACCTTACTTTTTAATTTTTTGAGTTCTTTGTATATTTTGGATATTAGGGCTTTATCTGAAGTGAGAGGGGTAAAAATTTGTTCCCAAGATGTAGGTTCTCTATTTACCTCTCTTATTGTTTCTCTTGCTGAGAAAAAAAAAACTTTTAGTTTAAGTAAGTCCCATTAATTTATTCTTGTTATTAACTCTTGGGCTATGGGTGTCCTATTAAGGAATTTGGAGCCCGATCCCACAGTATGTAGATCGTAGCCAACTTTTTCTTCTATCAGATGCAGTGTCTCTGATTTGATATCTAGCTCCTTGATCCATTTTGAGTTAACTTCCTTGCTTGGGGAGAGAAAGGGATTCAGTGTCATTTTGTTGCATATCAATTTCCAATTTTTCTAGCACCATTTGTCCTTCGTATATTGCAGGTTTTTAGCCCCTTTTATCAAATATAAGAAAGTTGTTATTTTGTGGAATGGTTTCTGTGTCCTCTATTCTGTACCATTGGTCCACCTGCCTGTTTTGGTACCAGTACCATGCTGTTTTTGTTACTATTGCTTTGTAGTACAGTTTGAAGGCTGGTATCGCTATACCTCCAGATTCAAACATCCTGCTTAGAATTGCTGTTGCTATTCTGGGTCTTTTGTTTTTCCATATGAATTTCATGATTGCTTTATCTTTTCTACAAGAAATGTCGTTGGGATTTTGATTGGCATCAATTTAAACCTGTAGAGAATTTGGGTAATATCGCCATTTTGATGATGCTAGTTCTGCCTATCCATGAATTGGGTATATTTTTCCATATTCTAAGATCTTCTTCTATCTCTTTATGTTTCTGTAGTTTTCATTTATAAATCTTTCACCTCTTTTGTTAGGTTGATTCCCAACTATATAATTGTTTTTCCAATTATCTTATTTTCTTTGAGGATATTTTGAATGGAGTGGTTTTCCTCATTTCCATTTCAGAAGTTTTGCTGCTGATATACAGGAATGCCTTTGATTTATGCGTGTTGATTGTATATCTTGCCACTTTGCTGAATTTATTTATTAACTCTAGCAGTTCCTCTGTAGACCCTTTTGGGTCTGTTAAATATATTATCATGTCATCCGCAAATAGCGATAATTTAAGTTCTTCTTTTCCTAGTTTTATGCCTTTCATTTCTTTTGTCTGTCTAATTGCTATGCCTAGTATTTCAAGAACTGAATTAAATAGAAGTGGTGATAGAGGGCATCCCTCTTGTTCCAGATTTTAGAGGGAATGCCTTCAGCTTTTCTCAATTTAGGATGATGCCAGCCTGAGGTTTAGCATATATAGCTTTTACAATCTTGAGGTAAGTTCCTGTTATCCCTAGTTTTTCTAGTGTTTTCAACATAAAGGGATGCTGAACTTTGTCGAATGTTTTTTCTGAATCTATCGATACGATCATATGGTTGTTGTCTTTAAGTCTATTGATGTGGTGAATAGCATTTATTGATTTCCGTATAATGAACCAGCCTTGCATCCCAGGGATGAATCCTACATGATCATGGTGCATAATTTTTTTTGATATGCTTTTGTATTCGATTCACCAAGATTTTATTGAGAATTTTTGCATCCAAGTTTATTAGAGATATTGGTCTGTAGTTTTCTTTCTTTGAAGTGTCTTTGTCTGGTTTTGGGATCAGGGTGATATTGGCCTCATAGAATGAATTTGGAAGAGTTCCTTATTTTTCTATTTCTTGAAATAGCTTGGAAAGTATTGGTATTAATTCCTTTTTGAAGGTTTTGTAGATCTCTGCTGTATACCCATCCGGTCCATGGCTTTTTTTGGTTGGTAGTATTTTGATGGCTTCTTCTATTTCTTCCTTTGTTATTGGTCTGTTTAAATTGTGTGTGTCTTCCTGACTCAATCTGGGCAGATCGCATGACTTAAGAAGTTTATTGATATCTTCACTATCATCTATTTTATTGGAACATAGGGTTTCCATATACTTTCTAATTATCTTCTTATTTCTGTAGTGTCTGTTGTGATATTGCCTTTTTCATCCCGTATGTTAGTAATTTGAGTTCTCTCTTTTCTTCTCTTCCTTAGCATGGCTAAGGGCCTGCAAATCTTATTTATTTTTTCAAAGAACCAACTTTTAGTTTTATCAATATTTTCAATTTTTTTTTGTTTCAATTTCGTTGATTTCTGCTCTAATTTTAATTATTTATTGTCTTCTACTACATTTGCTGTTGTTTTGCTCTTCCATTTCTAGGTTTTTGAGGTGTAGTGTGAGTTCATTTATTTGCTGATTTTTCTTTTTTTTTTTTTTGAGGAAAGAACTCCAAGAAATGAATTTCCCTCTTAAAACTGCTTTCATTGTGTCCCATAGATTCCAGTATGTTGTGTCTGTATTGTCATTTGTCTCTACGAATTTTTTTTATCTCCTCCTTTATGTCTTCTGTAAACCATTGATCATTCAGTAGCATGTTGTTCATTTTCCATGTGATGTAGGATTTTTCCTTCCTTCTTTTAGCATTGATTTCCAGATTCATTCCATTATGATCAGATATTCTGCATGGTATTATCTCCACGACTTTATATTTACTAAGAATTGCCCTATGGCATAATATATGGTCTATCTTTGAGTAGGATCCATGTGCTGCTGAGAAGAACGTGTATCCACTTTTTGATGGTTGATATATTCTATATATGTCGGTGAAGTCTAGGTTACTGATTTTGCTGTTGAATTCTATAGTTTCTTTATTCAGTTTTTGTCTAGAGGATCTGTCTAATGGCTAGAGCGGTGTGTTGAAGTCACCCATAATTATTGTGTTGTAGTTTATTTGACTATTGAACTTGAGGCGAGTTTGTTTTATGAGTGTTGCAGCTCAATTGTTTGGTGCATACAAATTGATAATGGTTATGCATTGTTGGTGCAAGGTTCCTTTTAACAGTATATAGTGTCCTTCTTTATCCCTTTTGATTAACGTAGGTTTGAAGTTGATTTTATTCGATATGAGTATGGCCACTCCTGCTTGCTTCCGAGGGTCATGTGAGTGGTATGATTTTTCCCAAACTTTTAATTTCAGCCTCTGTATGTCTTTACCTATCATATGAGTCTCCTGAAGGCAGCATATTGTTGGATTTTTTTTTTTTTTTGATCAAGGTTACTAGCTTATGTCTCTTGATTGGTGAGTTTAGGCAATTAACATTTAAGGTTACAATTGAAATATGATTTCTACTTCCAGTCATGTTTGTTTGTTTGTTTGTTTATTCATTCATTTATTTATTTATTTTGGTTAGTTTTTACTTTTTGGTTATTTTCCTCTCCCTTTACTGAGATACCTCCTGCTGCTAGTTTCAGGCATTACTTTTCAAATCCTCTTCTTGTAGTATTTTGCTCAAAATGCTTTGCACTGCTGGTGTTCTGGCTGTGAATTCTTTTAGCTTTTGTTTATCGTGAAAGACTTAAATTTCATTGTCAAATCTGAAGCTTAATTTTGCTGGATACAGTATTCTTGGTTGGAATCCATTATTTTTGAGCGTTTGAAATACTTTGTTCCAGGATCTTCTTGCTTTCAAAGTTTGTGATGAAAAAAATCAGTCGTTAACTTAATTGGTTTACCCCTGAATGTAACCTGCCTACTTTCTCTCGTAGCTTTTAATATTCTCTCTTTGTTCTGTATGTCCTTGTTCTGGCTATCTTCATAAATATTTGTCTTGGAGTTGGTCTATTATGGTTTTGAATGCTTGGGGTCCTGTAGGCTTCCAGGATTTGGCAATCCATTCCATCTTTCATCTCTGGGAAATTTTCTAGAATTATTTCATTTAATATGTTGTCCATTCCTTTGGTTTGAATCTCTATGCCTTTTTCTATCCCGATGACTCTCAAATTTGTTTTTTTTATGACATCCCATATCTCTTGAATAGATTGCTCATGGGATTTAAGCATCTTTTCTGTGTTTACTCTATTCTTTTCAAGTTGATAAACTTTGTCTTCATTATCTGACGTTCTAACTTCTACTTGATCTAGTCTATTTGTAATACTCTTCGTTTGAGTTTTTAATTTGGTTTATACTTTCCTGCATTTCTAGGATTACTGTTTGATATTTCTTTTTAATGTCTCTATCTCCTGGTAAAGCTCATTCTTTGCCATTTGAATTTGTTTGTTTATTTGATTTTCAAAATATACTTTTATTGCTTGGACTTGCTGCCTCATGTCTTCTCTAATATTCCTTTCCATCTGAGTTAGGTATGCCTTGAGTTTTTTCCCTATCCCTATTTCTGATGCTTCACGGTCCTCCTTTAGAATTTAGTTGTCCTGCATTTTTTGCACACCTTTTTTTCCCTTGTTTTTTCATGATGTTCACGTTACTTTTCAGCTCAATTTGATTGCTGTGTTTCTGCTTTCTTCAATAGATTTGTTTTGGTTTTATATATCTCTGTTGTCTCTCTTTTGTGTTTGTAGACTATGCCTGCAAAAGTGGATTCCACTTGGAAGGAATTCCGACAGCTGAGCTCCAGTGATGTCACCTGTCTGCTATGGTGGGCCCCAGGCTCCTTGCCGGGGTGTTTGAATGGGGGGGTGGGACTGGACTGTCTCTGGTTGGTTTCACCTCCCGGTCGCTGGCGGGCGGGCGGTCTCCAGCCATCCAGTCGTGCAATCAGCGAATGGGCTGTCACCGGCGGGCGGGTGATCTCTAGCTGCCCAATTGCGCAGGCAGCCAGCGGGTGATTGGTTGCTGGTGGGCAGGCGTTCTCCAGCCTCCTAGTCACGCGTGTCTGTCCTCTGGTCCCCTGGTTTCCTCTGCGAGTCCTGATTTCCCCTGCTACACCAGATTTCCCCTGAGTGATGCCTCTTGGCAGCTCAAACTGTACTCTTTGCCTGCCGTTCCTTGGGTGTGGAGGGTGTCTATTGGGAACACTGGCACTCTATTGTTTTGATTTTTCCCGCTTGCCCCACCCATTGCGCTGGCTAGACAAGTTTTGTTTTCACCGGTGATGGGAGGAAGGTTGAAGGTCAGGTGCCACTAGTTTTCCCCCCGTCTTTATGAAGGCTTTCTCTGGTAATCCCTCCCCCGGAAAGCCTAAGAGAGAATTTTTGCGAATTACCTGCTGTATGGGAGATAAGCTGAGTAACACACACCTGTTTTGTTGTTGCAATCTGTCGGAGAGTGGTGGTGGATACTTCAGCTCTCCAAGATGGTGGCCGTTGGTTTCCTCGGTGGAGTTTCGGTTGTGGGGGATAGAACTGTAACACTTTCTTCCCCATCTGAAATCCCGAACTCAGCCCCGGGCTCAGTGGTGGGTGAGCCAGCCGGATTCCACAGAATCCGCAGCAACGATTCTCCCTGCATGCTGGTCGCTTCACGGTGGAGGCCCGCCGTCTGTAGCCACGGCATGCGCCGCACGGATCAGCCACCCCAGATCTTCGGTCGCATAGTTGGCTCTTGTTTGAGACTCAATTACAGGACCTCGGTGGTGGAAATCATTCTTCTAGGTTCCAGGCACACCCATTTTTAAGATCCTAACAAGATACTTTTTCGTCATTCTAACTCCTTATTCACATGTGAAGTTGCGCAGTACAAAGGGTGTGATGCACTCTATTCATGGCCATCTTGCAATGTCAAAATATTAGGATTTCTATGCACCATTTACTGAAGATAGTTTTCAGTACTAGTAAACCAAAATGTTATTTCAGGTGGATGAATATTTCTGAGAATAATCTTTTGAAAAGTAGATTATAAATCCACATACATGAATATGAATGAAATTTGGGAGTGCATAATAAGACACATATATTTCATATTTTGAAAAATCTGGAGGATATATATATATATATATATATATATATATATATATATATATACAGACACACACACAGAGACATTAAAAAGTAGCATTATATATGCCAATCGAAATTCATCATGAAATACATATCATCCACAGATTCAAAAATATTTATTTTACTGAACATGGATTTATGTATAATGCTATTTAAATAGGAGGATCACCCATAGGTTGAATTCTCAGTTCCAACAGCTTTTAGAAGGAGTGATATCTTCTCACAATTTCTATATGCCAAGTCAGCCACCTCACCAAAAATATACGTGTGATACCAGGTATGAATCTATATGTGCATATAAAACTACATGTGCTAAATAGGCTACAGAGAAAGGGAGACAGGAATTCACATATTTGTTAACTTTAAAAAAACATGGAGAATTCTTTCAACCAAATAATTGACTAGATTCATAACTCCTACCCTATATAATGCAAAAGGCAAGTCCAACTATACACGATGCCTCCTCTGAACTGCTTGTATTTCAATTCTGTTTGGGTTATTATTCTAGTCAGAGTTTAGTAGCATAGGGGTTAGTGTGAGGGATTCACTATTTTGACTGGAAAATTATAAAATGAATCCAATGTGTATACAAATATGTGCTACAAAAAATTGTTTTCACTGTCATCCAGAACAATGGCTTGACATTACCTAGTCCCCAAGTAAGACAAAATTAGAGGAGAAGAGTTAGAAAATCTGTGAATACATATTTGGAATAGAATATGCTAAGGAGTTTCCAAAAGTAAAGGACAGGGTAAACACTCCACAAACTGGAGCTCTTCTGGCCTAAAGACTTCTTGTGGAACTGCCTCTGAGGTTGGGCACTTGAAACATATGTTGTTGTCAAGTGCTTTAGCTTCGTTTCTAGTGAGACCAATAAAGGTGGGTCTGCATCTATGTGATCTGGAGGACATGGTTTCTTATTTTCCACTGAACATGAGCAGCAGTGCTGAATTTGCTATTTGTAGCTAAACTGTGGCCCCTGGGGTCTAAGTGTCTCTCCGTGTGGACTGTGAAGCCATTTTGTGATCCTAAAGTTTTCATGGTGTTTCTTGCGGCTTCACTGGGAGTTTGGTATTTGCTTCACAAAATACAAAGAGGTCAACTGGGACACAGTGCTGGAGGGAGTTCTGTCACGTGTGGTGGGTCAGTTTCTGCAGGACAATGCACCAACCATGCTTCTATCCCTCATAGCTTTCCCCATTGACCATAGCAACTTGATTCTGAAACTTTCCCTGAAACTTCTCAATATTACAAGATGCCTTTACATAGAAGGGACTGCTTGCTGCACCATGTCAGTCACAAGACATTTGGAAGCTAATGGCAGATCCACATGGCCCCACCACAAATGTTTTATCACACACCTGCCCACTACTGCTCTAGGCCAAGTACTCAGCAGGCTCCAATTTATTGGCATCTCTGTTCTACACCATTTTCATGAAACTCAGTCAATCAAGGCACTGTCTGGTATACTCATGATCAGCAACAGGACATCCAAAGGTTCTCCAGTGCCACCTGGTCATGGGAATTTCAAAAATTTCTTGGTATTTATATAGCCATTTTTGAAAGATGAAGTTGGAGGCACTGTACGTTTCAAATCAATCCAGAACCATTAAATTTTGAGGAAGCTCATGTCAATGAAAGCTATGGAGAATTCTCACAGGCAAGGCTTCCCAAAGATTGGATAAATGGTCACGTGAATCCAGGCCCATTGAGGTCTACAATGTGAGGTCCATGTGTGTTTTGACTCTCAACTATGGCTGCCAAGTCTTTCAGAATAAAATCATGTGATATCTTGGCTGTGATTCCCAGTGCTTTGTGGAAATACAACCTGGGCATACATCTCAGTTTCCAAGGACGACTCTCATGCGTGAACTCATAACATCCCAACACAATTCATGGCAATACATCTCTGAGGTCAGTTCCAGAACTCAGTCTCTTAGGGGAATCACACCAGAGTTCATGTCAAGGTGGACCCAGTCATCTCTTCCAACCACCACACAAATGACCACAATTAAAACCAACACACTCCCACATGGCCCTCATGATCTTTCATATAAACACTCTTCATAACCTCTGGTTGAATGTTTCTATGAGGGGTGCAGACCAAGACAGTCTCCAAAATAATCTCCTTTGCCCCTAATGTGCCTAAAAACAGGGTGGCTTGGACACCCTTCCTGTGAACCTGGTGTGATCACATAGGCCTGCTGTTAATACTTCTCTGCTTCTCCAATTTGAGGACTACTGACTGTGGGGTTTAGATTCTTTGTCTGAATTGGAGACATGAGGAAACCCAAGCTCCTACGGGCTAGCCTCTGCAGGGCTTTGAAGAAATTATTTGACCCAAAGCATTCCTATTCTAACTTGATGTAGGTCTAGAACCTCACAAAGGAAGGGGAGAGACTTCATCCAGAATGACTGCTCTTTTGGCTATTTTGGTTTTGTATGCACACATGGGATCCTTCTTTAGATCCATCAGGTGCTGAGAATCTAAGCCTAAGCCTCACACAGGGCCAAAAGGCTGATTCAGACACATCCTTTCCAAAGGAATTAAGCAAAAAGCCTCAGGTGATGCCCATTTATTTCCATGTGAAAACAGTTTTTTTCAGGCTTCAAAAAGGGGTGGCCTGAGGCAAAGACCTTTCAGACATTCAGGGCAGCAGAACAATTGGTAATTAAAAGGCCCAAAGCAGGGTTTCTCCACTGAGACTCTCCTGATCACACTGATACCTGAGTTTTCTGAGATGCTCGCCATTCCCTTCAGCTATCCAGTACATGGCGATGTCACAGGGCTTGGAAGTGGTACATATATTGGACACAAAACCATGAGCCTATTCTGGAGAGTGGCCAGAATTCAGGAAGAAAGCAGAAACTTTGAAAGATAGCAAGTGTTGCCCATCGATAAGGCAAGCTGAAATCCATTCATAAATTGGGCAGGATGAATGCTGGGAAGCTTTCAACTAGACAGGACATATCAATTGATGCATTCTCTTTTCTAATGTCTACAACCATGGACACCGTGGGATACACAGACATAGAAACACTCGCCTTGTCAAACGACTTACTCAAAACAGTCTACACCAAACCAAACATACCGACTTTCCTACCTATTCTGAGAACATGAGACAAATCCACAAACTCACACCCACACCCACAAAGGCACCTCCTTCCCCGATGTAGGTCTGTGACTATCCAGAGTTTCTCTAATTGTGGACCATATTTTATTCCCACAAAATGGCCTGTCCTGTCTCAGATCTGGTCTCTTTGGTCAACATTTTGAACTACTGAGGAGCCAGCGGTGATCCAATACCTGCTTTCTCAGTAAAGGTGACTTTTCAGAGCTTTCTGGCATTTGGCCATCCTCACATCAGTAGGTACCAAGAAAGACTAAATCTGTCCTTGGTAAATCCAAGCAAGTGAGATCCCTGGGAGTGGGACTGGGACTGGATTTTGGTGACTGGCTTCCTGAATCCCAAGTTCAGAGAGTTCTGTCACCAAGGTTGTGAGGTGAGGTCACTTCCTTCAGAAAGTGAATAAGGTCACTGCCTTGGCAACCACGTTGTCCTAACAGTTGCTTCAAAGAGTCCCATGAAATGGAGGCTGCCCCTACTTCCTGTGACACTTTCACAACTTAGAATGGTATATCAACCATAGGCACCCAGGAACAGCTCTCAACACAGGCGTGGTTGGGTCCTTCTTCTCTAAATTAAGAAGACAGAGGCTGATTCAGACACATTCCTTCATCCTGACCAAGTTTTTTACAATGAAAGATGACTTTTGCTCTCTCAGTTTCTACATAGCTGCCTACAACTTCTGCAGGGATCATTTTTGCATGGACCTTTGAGTTTCTCAGTAGTTGGAAGGAATCCTACATTTTTGTATTGTAAGACCATCTCTGTCCCTGCTCTTCTGTAAAGTTAGATTGAGGCAACAGTGTATGGTTAGGGTTAATAACAGGTTTGATTTGGGTTAGGAATCATTCAGCTGGATGAATAATGGTATTGATGACCGGCGATAATTACAAGAATATATAGGTCAAATATAAGTATGAAAACAGAAATCTATGTAAGATTTAAAACCCAGAAGTGTATTAGGACCTTGATTGTGATACTTAGCTTTGATTTATTTTCTGCACAGATGTCTCAGGTACATCGATATACAATTGCATTGGACCTTGTGCCTTGGATGATTGATTGTCAAAGATAACTTCCAGTCAAAAAGTGATAGTCGGTAAGATTAAGAAGATAGTCGGTAGTTTAGAAAGGAGAGTGAGTATAGAATTTGCACCAAAAGTTCTTTAGCTATAGCTTTTCGGGTATAGAGTAAATGTAAATGTCAGCACATGTGAAGAGTCAGCCACAATGATGAACTGGGAAAAATATGTAGGAAAATAGATATCAATAGATACATTAGGAAATCTGGCAAAGTATAGTCGTTAGTGAAAAGTTAGTAAAATAGGTAGTTGTCTCTTCATGTTTTTCTGTATACTTAACTTCCCTCCCTGCCCTCCCCAAGGAAAGTATATAAGCCCTGTTTAAGCTGTTCTCAGGACTCTCTGCTCTATTGAAGTGAGCTCTGAGCCCCAGCATGCTGGACCACCAATAAACCCTTTGCTTTTGCATGAGACAGTTTCTTAGAGGTCTCTTCGCCTGACACTCATCCGACCTTTACATATGGAGGTTCCACCGAGTTCTGGCAGCAGCGGACGAGAGACCCCAACTGGCTCCTCAAGGGATTTGTAAGGCGCCTCTTTCTGGTGTCAGGTTTCAGGTTAGAGCTTGGCAAAATGGCTGTCAATGAAGAGTGTGAGCTATCTCTCATGGTGGCTGACAGATGTGTCACAGAGCCACAGGCCACCACCCTGAGGGACACCCCAGAGGACTCTGAAAATCAAGGAACAATAGTCTCCTCAACTCAGTGATATTTTGTTTCAGATTCGGTATTGCCAGCCCATCAGGTATTGCCGGCTACTCAGTCCTCGTCTCAGGGTTGGACGTCCATTTCCTGTCTTTATTGTCTTGTCTTGTCTGTGTCATGTGTCGTTGCTTTTACTGTTTGTGCATTTTTCATTATGGAAAAGAGCACTTCAATGCCTCTGTCCCTGACCCTTGATCACTGGACCAAATTCGGCTTAAGGGCTCAGAATCTTTCTTTTTCAGTAAACCGCTGGACCTGGCAGACTCTCTGTGCCTCAGAGTGGCCCACCTTTGGATTCGGATGGCCCTTAGAAAGATTTTTCTACTTCTCACTAATTTAAAAAGTCAGAGATATTGTCTTTCAGGAAGGGCCACATAGCCATCCAGATCAAAAGCCATATATCTTAACCCGGCATTACCTCCGCAAATCTCCTCCATGGGTGAAGCCTTTCTTTGCCCCTGACCCCGCTCCTAATCCTTCCCCCACAATCTCTCAAACCCTCTGCTCCTCCTCCTCCTCCACCCTCTTTTCTGCCTAAGTCACAATATTTAACTCTACTGGACTCTCATCCCTCTCTTTATCCCTTGCCCTGGTCTCCCAACCCCCAACACCCTCTAAGTGATTCCCCTGCTGCTGACTCAGCCTCTCCGCCATTGGAGGAAGCTAAGCCAGCCCAGCACCCTCCAGAAAACTCCCCCGGGGCACACACAGCTCCTCCTCCCCTGGAGGAACCTGGCCCAGCTAAAGGAACTCACCATCAATGAAAGATTGAAAACCCTGGAACTCCCGTGATGCTCCCCCTCTGTCCCTATGTGCCAATGATTGATGATGGCCATGGGGAAAAATTGCAAGCCTACCAGTATTGGCCTTTCTCCTCTTCAGACCTATATAACTGGAAAAATAACAATCCCCCCTTTTAAGAGGACCCTACTCGTGTCTCAGGTGTGGTTGATTCATAGATGTTTTCACACCAGCCTACTTGGAATGACTGCCAACAACACCTAGGGACTCTCTTCATGACAGAGGAACAAAAGAGAATCCTCCTGGAAGCTAGAAAATAATATCCTCGGACCAGATGGGTGACTGACACCACTTCCCAACATATTCAACCCGGCTTTCCCTAGAATCGACAAAACTGGGACCCCAACACCTTTGAAGGTAGGGAGCATCTGTCCACTTATCTCCGGGCTCTAATAGCGGGTATCTTAGTGGCTGCTAGGCGACCAACTAATTTGGCCAAGGTAATAGAGTTTATTCAAGGGCCTGATGTATCTCCCTCTATGTTTCTAGAGAAAATTATGGAGGCATATAGGAGATATACTCCTTTTGATACTCAGGCAGAGGCTCAAAAGGCATCTGTCATGATGGCCTTTATTGGGCAAGCTGCCATGGATATTTAAAGAAAGTTACAACACTTAGATGGATTACAAGATATGACTTTGAGAGATTTAGTCAGAGAAGCCAAAAACATATACTATACGAGAGAAACTGAGGAAGATAAGGAAGCAAAGGGTGGATAAAAGAAACAAAAGACAGACTAAGGAATTGACTCAGGTCCTGGTCACAACAACAAATAGGCCAGAAATAAGAAACATGGAGACAGGAAGGGATACCTGGGCCCAAACTAGAGGCCACCCCTGGCCTCAGATCAATGTGCCTACTGTAAAGAAAAAGGACACTGGGCCAAAGAGAGCCCTAGAAAGAGACAGCCACGCCAGCCAGCCATTGTGACTCTGGAGGATGACTAAGAAAGTTGGGGATCAGATCCCCTCCCCGAGCTCAGGTTAACTTTTGAAGTGGAGGGCACCCCAGTAAACATTGAAGTGGATACAGGGGCAATATACTCAGCCATTAAGGCTCCATTTTGCCCTCTATCAAATAAAAGGTCTCTAATTCAAGGGGCTAATTGCAGTAAATATCGGGCTTGGACAACTAAGAGGACCTGGGACCAGGGGAAAGGAAAAATCCATCACTCCTTCCAAGTAATCCCAGAATGCCCGGCCCCATTGATAGGCAGAGTTCTGCTCACCAAGCTCCGGGCCAAAATAACTTTTAACCCTGAAGGCCCCCAAGTGGAATTTCTAAATCCTTCAGTAAAAACTCCTATATTCACAGCTCTAACTATGTCAGTAGATAATGTACATTAAATCACTCACCTTAGTTTAAAGAAACTACATTCATTTATGAAGGATCAAGAACAGAGTTTTCCACTAACCGACTCACAGTTAAAGGAAATAACTGAATGGTTAACAAAAGCCTGTCAGGTCCATCAAATGGTTAATTCTTATCCTTCCAAGCTTCCTACAGGAAAGCACCTATGAGGAACCAGACAAGGACAATTCTGGGAAGTGTACTTTACTGAAATAAAGCCAGCAAGTTATGGACTTAAATATCTCCTAGTCTTTGTAGATACATTTTCAGGATGGATTGAAGCCTTTCCCACCAAAAAAAAAAAAAAGAAAAGGAAAAAAAAAAAAAAAGAAACAGTGCAAATTGTGGTGAAGAAGATCCTGGGAGATATTTTTCCAAGATACGGCCTGCCTAAAGTAATAGGGTGTGATAATGGACCGGCATTCATAACCCACATAAGTCAGGGGTTAGCCAGGACCTTGGGGATTTATTGAAAGTTACATTGTGCTTATAGACCCCCGAGTTCAGGACAGGCAGAATGAATGAATAGAAACATTAAAGAGACCATAACAAAATTAAGCTTAGAGACCGGCATAAAATATTGGACTATGCTCCTGCCTTATGAACTGTTTCATGCAAGAAATACTCCCTCTGTTTCTTTGTGTAACCTCACCCCCTATGAAATTTTCTATGGTGCCCCTCCTCCAGTAAGGGACCTAACCCCAACTCTAAGACCTAACGATTTCTTTCACACCCATTTGCTTTACAGACTTAAAGCTCTTGAAAGAACTCAGGATACCTGTGAAAACAGATGGCCACTGCCTAACAACCTGGGGACGAGAGGACTCCAAATCAACATCAATTAAGATACTTCTTCTATGTAAGACGACATCAGGTGTCATCCCTGGAACCCCGCTTGAAAGGACCATACCAGGTGCTACTTATAACACCTACAGCGGTAAAGGTAGACAGAATCATTTCCTGGATTCATACCTCTCATCTCAAGCCTGCGGCCTGTTGAGACTCTGGCTGGAAACTGGAAAAGACTGGTAACCCTTTCAAATTGTGTATTCGCCATGTGGATAAAGCTATAGACTCTCCCCTTGACCACCAGTAGTCCTAACCCTCATCAGCCCGTTCAGCAGCGATGGCTGATCACAAATCCTACTGGAAAAGAATTATGGTCTATCTCGTATACAGCCCAATTAGGTAACTAGTGACCATCTCTCTACCCAGACATTTATTAGCTGGCTATACGTCTTTCCTATTGGGATATCCCTGATGAAGAGGATGCCACTAAAATTCCATTAAATCCCTTCCAAACCATAGACAATGGAAACAAACCTAATGGATGTAGGGACAAGTGAGCCAGATGCAGGTTGGCTAGCCTAGATTACTATGATTGCCTGGTGGACTATCAAAGCCACATGAAATCACGGCTGTGTGGGGGGAAAGCTGACTTCTTCTCTAAGTCATGGGGATGTGAGCATACAGGGACTGCCTGATGGATCTCAAGCTTCTCATCAAATTCTGTAGAGAAAAGGGAAAGAAAAGAGAAATTGGATGGAAATGGAAGGAGACCCTCATTGTTATACAAAATTACATATAAGAGGTTGAGAGGGGAATGGGAAAAAAATAAGGAGAGAAATGAATTACAGTAGATGGGGTAGAGAGAGAAGATGGAAGGGGAGGGGAGGGGGGATAGTAGAGAATAGGAAAGGTAGCAGAATACAACAGTTACTATTATGGAATTATGTAAAAATGTGGATGTGTAACCAATGTGATTCTGCAATCTTTGTAATGTTTTGAATAACCAATAAAAAAAATTCTGTACACAGCATTGGCCATATTACCAATTAGATAACCAAAACCGATGGCCCACAGTGGGGTCTCTAGGTCCTCAAATTCTGCGTGACATTTTTAACTTCTGCACATGCTCAAAAGGGTGAAAGGAGATTCCCCTATGTGGAGGCCTTTTCCCTCCTTCGCTCACATCCTGACCTATGTTTCTCCAATAGATCCTCACCCTTAGCCTTCTGCTCCAGTCTCTCTGCTGTCACTATCACCTCAGCAACATGATTTCTCCCCTCCAATTACTAGATCAAAAATCCAAACCTCTGCCAGTTCTCAGACCATTGCCCAATTGCTGAGGTAGCAGGTAATGAAGTACCCCTCCACCAACTCCCTCCTCTCTTCTCCTATCAGTGTCCGCACCGGATCCCACCAGGTCCTCTTACCAGCTAACCCAAATCTCAAACCAGCTGAGGAGAGCCCTCAGACCCCTATCCAAGATGTAATGAAAATGGACTTAAAAGTTTCTTTGTCATCACTGAAAAAAGGTTACTCAGAATTTAAAGTCCCTTACAGGCTTTTAGTGATACTAACTCCAGTCTTCTCCTCTGCTCTACCTGTTCTACTGCTCAAGTTTTTGTTGCTAGGAAAATCCCAAACCCCTTTCCCATTATTCCTTTACATCTTTCCTTCCTCATTCTCCGATCTTCAGAACTGCTCTCAGCCCCACCTACCCCATATGCCCCCTCTGTACCAGGCCCACCGAAAATTCTTATCTGACCTTCTTCAGAAGTCTTCATCATGGCTGACTTTAGGACTTTCAGCAAAAGAGTCCCTATAAAAGACTTCAGAGTAGATAAAATTCCTCTTTACGTGTTGCCCTGTTCTACTTGGCCACTGGCTAAAAAATCTGCACTCCTAAGGTAGACACCCCCTTACTAGTTTTTCACAAAATATGTGTACAAGGCCTCTGGCCATGAGCTAGGGATTCACAGAGATGGCTACATTTCTAAGATACAGAAGTTACAAACTGGGCTCCATGGTAACAGCTCTCAGGGTGAAAATTAAAGGGAAGAAAGAGCTCTCCCTAACCCAGGTGTCCTTGAAAAGTTAACTTGCCAAGAACAGAGGAAAAAAACAGAAAAATAAACTGCTTTTTGTGAACTTCTGCAGACTGTGAACTTCTGCGCCCCTTCCTTTACATGTTGGGTACAAAATTCTGAAACTACCTAAACTTGGGTTTCAGGGGATTTATTGATTACAACAGAAGTAATGCCCTCTGAATCTGGTTGCAAACGAATAGGACTGTTTCCCTGTCTTCGGTACTATCTTAGGCGCCTTGCCTTGTCTGTCCCTACAGCAGTATAATTCTATATACTTAAACATTTTTTATGTTTTCATGAAGTTGTAAACAGATATGATTAATTGTGTAATGGTGCAGATGTTTCCCAGAGTGCTTTATCCTGATGCATGTTCATTTGAAATTCAAATAGGGGGAAATAAAACCTGGTTCCACTGGGCACATATATCCCTCACTTTAGCCATCCTATTAGAAATAGGAGTTGCTGCAGAGGTGGGCACAAGAACCACTGCCTTGGTCCATGGGACACAACAAATGACACAATTAGAAGCAGCAATAGACCAAAACTTAAAGATATTAGAAACCTCCATCACAGCTTTGCAGAAATCTTTAACCTCTCTCTCTGAAGTTTTTTTACAGAACAGTCAAGGGTTGAACCTCCTCTTCATGAGAGAAGGGGGCCTTTGTTCTGCATTGATGGAAGAATGTTGTGTTTATGCTGACCATTATGGAGTTGTAAAAAAATCTATGAGTAAATTAAAAGGACAACTTTAAGAGTGTCAATGAGAGAGAGAGGCCAAAAAAGGGTGGTTTGAGTCTTGGTTCACACAGTCCCCCTGTTTAACTACGTATTTATCAACCCTGGCTGGTCCAATAATAATCCTCATATTATTGCTAACTATAAACTCTGTTTGTTCAACCATGTAATTTCTTTTCTCCAATCTCAAATTGGACAAGTTAAACTTATGTTAATACCCCACTAGCAGACATAAAATGTGACACCCCCCAATGATCACTTTTATGACTAAAAGTAGCCAGAAGAAAAAGTGGGAAATGAAAGGTTAATAAAATAGGCACTTGTCACTTTCTGTTTTTCTGTACGCTTAACAAAACACTGTTGAAATCTTGAGGAATGTTTGCTAATCTTGTTCCCAGAATGTGCTGTCCCCAACTGCCAAACTACAGAATGCACTCCCTCACCCGGTTATGCGCAAACTGCCCACTCGCCTTGATCCATTAATAAAAATCCCTCCCTGCCCTCTCCAAGGAAAGTATATAAGCTCTGCTTAAGTTGTTCTCAGGGCTCTCTGCTCTATTCAAGTGAGCTATGAGCACCAGCACGCTGGACCCCCAATAAACCCTTTGCTGTTGCATGAGGTAGATTCTGGGTGGTCTCTTCCTCCGACGCTCACCTGACATTTACTTGGATGACTGAATGTAGAAAAGAACATCCATTCAAAACGGGATAGTCAGTAAGATTAGGAATATAGTTGGTAGGTTTAGGAAGAAGAGTGAATATAGGATTTGGAAAAAAAAAGTCCTTTAGCAATAGGGTTTCATATAGAGAGTGAATGTAAATGTCAGCACATGTGAAGAGTCAGTCACAATGATGAACTGGAGAAAACATGTAGGAAAGCAGATATCAATAGAGACATTATGAAATCAGGCAAAGCATAAAGTTAGTGATAGGATTACACATTCAACATGTTTGACTTTAATTATATAATCTAAGGAAAAAAGAAATATGTAGCCGTCAATAGGATTGACATTTGAGAGCATTAGGCAAGTGGACATGGATGATTTTAGTAATGCAGGTTCACTTTCCATTTAGGTTTTGGTACAATCATAAGTGTGACCTTTGCATTTTGTTTTCAGAATATTACTGTGATACAATGTATATGTAGATCAGGTGACATGAGTATTTCTTGTACCATTTCTGGGAGCAATATTTTGAAGACGTATAAATTAGTATTGGGGGTACAAAGAGTTGTACCCTGTGTCTATGAATATAGAGGTTTCCTGGCCTAAAGACATTTTGAGAAACTGCCTCTGAGGCTGGGCACTTGAAATATATGTTGTTGTCAGGAGCTTTAGCTTCCTTTGTTTTGAGACCATCAAAGCTAGATATGCATCTATGTGACCTGAAGGACATGTGTTCTTATTTTCCAATAAAAATGGTGCAGCAGTGATGAATTCTCTTTTTGTAGGTAAACAATGGCCATTGGGGCTAAGCATCTCCCCGTGTGGACTGTGAAGCCCTTTGGTCATACTCCACTTTTAATGGTCTTTCTTGCTGCTACAATGGGAGTTTGGTATTTGCTTCACAAAATACAAGGAGTCCAAATTGGTCGCAGTGCTGCACGGCATTCTGTCACATGTGGTTGGTCAGTGTCTGCTGGAGAACGCACCAACTAGGCTTCTACCCCACATAGCTTGCACTCTTTTCCATAGCAACCTGATTCTGAACATTGCCCAGAAACGTCTCCATATACCAAGATGCCTTTTCATATAATTGTCTGCTGGCTGCACCATGTCAGTCACAGGACATTTGGAAGCCAATGGCAGATCTACATGGCCACAGCACAGATGTATTATCACACACTTGCTAACCACTACTCTAGGCTCACTACTCAGAAGGCTCCAACTTACTGGCATCTCTGTTCTACAGCATTTTCATGAAACCCAGTCAATCAAGGCACTGTCTGGTATACTCCTGATCAGCAATAGGACATGGAAATGTTTTCCAGTGCCATCTGGTCAAGGGAATGTCCAAAATTTCATGGTATTTTTCTCGCCATTTTTCAAGGATGAATTTGGAGCCACCGTGTGTTTCCCATTCATCCAGGAACCATAAAATTTTGAGGAAGCTCATTTGAATGAAACCTCTGGAGAACTCTCACAGGCAAGGCTTCCTAAAGAGGGGGCAAAAGGTCACATGAAGCCAGGCCCATTGAGGTCTACAATGTGAGATCCATGTGTGTTTTGTCTCTTAATTATGGCTGTCAACTCTTTAAAAATAAAATCATGTAATATCCTGGATGAGATTTCCATGGCGATGTGGAAAGCCATCCTGGGCCTAGAACTCAGTTTCCAAGGGCGATTCTCATGCGTGGCCTCCTAAAATCCCAACACGACTTCATGGCAATACTTCTCTTAGTTCAGTTCCAGAACTCAGTCTTATGGGGAATCACACCAGTGTTCAAGCCCAGGTGGACCCAGTCATCTCTTCCAACCACAAACAAATGACCACAATTAAAACCAAAACCCTCTCAAATGGCCTTCAGCTTCTTCCATATAGACACTCAACATAAATTATATAACTGGTACCAACTTTAAATAATGGATTGAATTGTTATCTGAAAATATACAGGAAATCTTATATTGATATACAATCATTCATTCCAAAAAGTTATACATCTAATGGTAATATTAGGGTTATGGTTTATCATGAAGAGTGTGGGAGTTTTGCTTCAAATTTTTATGGAAATCGAAAACAATGTGTTTGGAAAGAAGTCTCATGAGAAGAACAGTCAAGAAACCTGGAGGAATACATGTGTTCTGAAGCAGGAAATGATTGAAAGTGAAACAAATGCCTATTAATTTGTGAACCTGTGGATGAAATATATATCCTATGGTGCGCATAAACTGAAGAAATAGTAATGTACCAGTGTTAAATAAAATGAACTTCAAAATACACATCATGTCCCATATGAATCTATTTGCATTGATGTTAAACTGGGTCAGCTACTGTAGAAATATTAGGATTGTATGCACCATTTACTGAAGTTACTTTTCAGTACTAGGAAACAAATATGTATTTCAGGTGGATGTATATTTCTGAGAATAATCTTGTGAAAAGTTGATTATGAATCCGCATACATGAACATGAATGAATTTAGGTAGTGTATATAGGACACATATATTTTATATTTTGAAAAATTTGGAGAGTATATATATATATATATATATATATATATATATATATATATATATACACACACAAAACACAAACACAGACAATGAAAAGTAGCAATATATATGCCAATCGAAATTCTTCATGAAATATATATCATCCACTGATGCAAAAATATTAATTTTACTTAGCATGGATTTATGTATAATGTTTTTTTTTTACTAGGAGGCTCCCCCATAGGTTGAATTTTCAGTTCCAACAGCGTTTAGGAGAAGTGATCTCTTCTCACAATTTGAATCTGCTAAGTCAGCCACGTCACAAGAATATACGTGTGATACCACGTAGGATTCTATATGTGCATATAAAATACATGTGGTAAGTAGGCTACAGAGAAAGGGAGACAGGTATTCACATATTTTTTAACTTTAAAAACACATGGAGAACTATTTCATTTAAAAATTAGCTAGATTTATAACACCTACCCTAGATCATGCAAATGGCAACTCCAACTATACACCATGCCTCCTCTTAACTGCTTGTATTTCTATTCTATTTGTGTTATTTTCCTCCATCATATTAGTATTAGTAGTCATAGTCTAGTAGGATATGGATTAGTGCCAGGGGTCCCGGCCGGCAGGACACATCAACGTGGGCATCGAACATAGTTGGGAAGGAATGAAGGGACAAGAGACAGGACAGATGACACCCAGACAGGAGTTCTGATCAAGCTGCAAACTTTTATTGTTCTCACAGGGTGTTTATATGCTGCTGATGGGAAAGCTCTCTTATCGGCAGTTGCTGGATGTCTTCACAGGGTTAGATAACCTCAGGATATTTCAGGAAGACAGATGGCGACAGGATGTTTCAGGGAGATAGATGGTTGTGGGATATCTCCCAGGCAGGATGTCTCCCAGGGGGCTGTTTCTTGTAAGTGTCAGGCTATTCTTTGAAGGAGAACTTCCTTTTAGCCCCTGACATCTCCCCCTTTCTTATATAAAATATTTGACCTACCTTACCGGCCATGTTTTTAGGGGGGGGGTTAGAGGCTCTGTTTCTCTAGGAGGCCTTAGAATATCTCCTGATCCGAGCGAGCATCTTTACTAGCAGATTTCGTGGTGGCCTTGGCATGTTTTTGGAGGAGATGGCCTTGAAGGGGAAGCATGCCAACCGCCATGCACCAGAGCATGTCACTCACAGGTCTTGTGTTTGGGGATCCGTGGATCCATCCTTTTGCAATCCTTCCTGCACCCTCCGATATTATGGCCTAACGTCCTCACTCCATGGGTGCGTTTTCCCCCAAGCCGAAGGGCCCATGTAGACGAACCCTTATGGCAAGGGCAGAAGATGGTTTGTCAGAGCTGTTACTTATAGTTTTATGTAAGAAAGAGAGATTTGTGGGGATGTAAACTTAAGAAATAAGCCTGTGAGAAGGGTAGAACATCCTTTTAAAAGTTGACAGCGTGGTCTTCCATCTCCAGATGATGATAGTGGATTTGTAGGGGCTTAGAGGCCATAATATTAATGTGTTCTTTAATAAATTGTACCACACTGTTTATAATGCAGGGTCCTATGGTCACCATTAAACGTAAACCCAACAAAGGGCCTAATAGGGGAAGAAGGTAGGGTAGAAATCCATTAAGCTTTGTCCAGAGGGGATTTTCAAATAGTTCCCTTCATCTCTTTTCTAGATCTTCTTGAAGCTGCTTAAATTTAGTGCATACTATGACTGATTTATTGGCATAAAAGCAGCATCGTTCCCCTAAGGCCAATCAAATATCTCCCTAGTTAGCAGTCAGCAAATCTAAGCCTCGTCTGTTTTGAAGGAACACTTTTGCCAGGAAGTCTATTTGGTCCTACAAATCTTTAATGGTTTCTGATAGAGTTTGTACATCATTTTAAGTTGTTGAGACAGGCGATGGTAAGGGTGTATTGCCGTGCCTAAGCCAGTGTACCTGTGCCCACAGCAGCTGTTATTCCAAGGCTGGCAATAAGTGATAAGGCCTGTATCGCCCGCCTCTGTCTTTTGACTAAGGTGTCTAGGCTAGAGGTTCGTCTCCTGGGACAATAGTTATATCAGGGAGTAATAAGGCAAGAACACAGCCACTGTTCCAATTCGCTGGAAGCCTGGGGAAGGCCACATTTCCTCCACACATAACAACTGTGCCATTGGGGGGAGAAAGAGATGGGATGGGTGAGGAATAATTTTGTACTGTTGAGCAATTTCCAAAGGAAGCAATTCCAAAATCCATATCATAGGTATTATTCTGCATCACGCCTAAAAGACATAATGTAAAAGTGCCTATAGGCTGTACATTAAAGGGAAATCCGGGTTGGCATGTATTATCATTGTCCATAGTAGAATTAATAGGAACTGCCATAGGCATGCTTGCCCCTGTTGTCATGCAGAGCCAGCAATTACCAGCAAGGGTGGGGTTGGAATTATTAAGGAAGGAGAAGGTAGTTTGCAAAATATCTAATGTATTGGTATCTAAACCTGGGAACTGGGATTTCGGCTACATTAAGGGATGATATGTGAGCTCAGGGATTTGGGGTTTCAAAAGTTTGATTATCTGAGGATGCTTGACTGCATCAGTGGGTCCTCTACCATCAGAGACCCCTGTAGGGTCCTTAATGGGCCAGTAGGAAGTTTTTCCGACAGTGCCTTGGCACCCAGCTGACTGTAGCTTGGTGTATTTGCCTTCTCCTCCCTGGTCAAAGAGAACGGGGGTATAATGAATAGTGGTCCACCCTGCTTCATGAGTTTTAGTTAGGGAGGCTTCAAAAAATCATTCTCCCTGCTTGTTAACACAAATTGAGGCCGACACAAAACAAGAGACATGCATCGCCTGGGTATGCGTACGGGTTGCAGAACAATTTTGGAGAGCTTTACTTGTACTAGGAGGAATAATCTTTGGCTTGTTAACACATACCCATTTAGGCTGATGAACTCCTCTGAATTTATGGTCAACCTCGGCACGGAGGTAAGCCACCTTAGTCATGCAGTCAGCAGTCTGGTTCCAACTAGTGGGAGCCTGAGTCCAAGATCCTCCCTTGCCTTCACGGGGGGAGGGGGGGGAAGGTACTCCATGATGTTGGAAGGTGGAGGGCCCAGGCCTCCGTGCACAAACCTGTTCAGCAGAAGTGCCTTAAGCAGGATCCTCACACAGATTGTTGGATGGATCCGAAAAAGGGGAAAATTTGTACTCAGGGAGAGGGCCTCCGTCCCCGGTTTGAGGTAAGTCATTAACCTGTTTAACCAGGCATTCTGGTAACCATCTTGGGGCTGCTAGCTCTTGGTCCAAAACACAAGCTGAGCCACATTCCCAGATGAGGACAGGATGTGGGCATTTCCATTTATTTGTAAGGGGATTTCGCCACATAACAGGTGGCTGATCAGAATTGGAAAAGGGATGCCAGTGTGTGTCTGCAGCCGAAAGGCCTTCACTGTCTAGGGTAAGAAAAGAAAGGGCAAATAATGCATGGTTAAGGCAATGCCTGTGAGTGGTAAATACAAGGGCGGAAGCCTTAAGGCGAAATAGCCAAGTCTTTAAGGTAAGGTGGAACATTCCACAATGCCTTGGCCCTGAGGTTTGTATTGAATTCCAGTAGGATGACAAAATTGCAAGGTAGCACAAAACTGTTTAAACTTGGCACTGGTATATGGAGGACAATTATCTGTTTTAATATGTATTGGTTTACCCATTATGGAAAAGGCTGAAACAAGATGAGAAAGGACATCTTTGGTAGCCTCTCCAGAATGTGGTGATTCAAAAATAAAGCTGCTGAAGGTATCGATAGAAACGTGTATATATTTGGTTTTTCCAAATTCAGGAAAATGAGTAACATCCATTTGCCAAACCTGATTTGGCAGTAATCCTCGGGGGTTAACTCCCAAGTGTTGAATGGGGAGGGAGAGAGCGCAAGCAGGGCATTCTTTTACTATTTCTCGTTTCTGTTGCCTGGTAATTTTACAAAGTAATCGAAGGCTCTGGGAATTTAGTTGGTGAAGATTGTTTAGCTCCGTGGCCTATTGAATGGAGCCACCAAAATTGGAAAGATGGTAGGAGTTGCTGCATCAGCTTGAGCATTACCTGTGTTAGAGGGCCGGAAAGATCAGAGTGTGCCCTGATGTGTCCTAAGAAAAATGGGTGTTGTCTGGCCTGAATTAGCTGCTGAAGCTGGTGAAACAGAAAGGCCGCATTGGAAGAATCTTTAATGGCGGGTGAAATCTCCAGCAGGGGCACAGAATGAGCAATGTAGGCACTGTCTGTATGAATATTAACAGGATTATCACAAAATGTTATAAAAACTTGTGTTATGGCAAACAATTTCACAAACTGTGCTGAATGATAGACAGTATCAAAGGCTGTAGGCTGGTTATTGACAACAAAGACCACACAGCCATTACTGGAACCGTCTGTAAAGACAGTAAGGGCTTGGAACTGGGAGCCTTTTGAGTAATTTTGGGAAAAATAAATGGATGTATCTGGACAAAATGTAAAAGGGTGTCATTGGGGACGTGGTTATCAATTGTTCCCAAATGGCCTGATTGGGCAATACCCCATTCATCCCCTCTCTGAAGTAAAAATTGGGTTTGGTCATTAGTATATGGAATTAAAATATTATCAGGGTCTTTGCCAAAATGTTGTCGAGAAAGCAAACGACTTTAATAATAATAGAAGCTACCTGAGCAAGATAAACGGTAATAAACTTGGAGGATGTGGTGGATAAATGGACCCAAAGCAAGGGGAAGCCTTTATTTTTAAAATATGGATATCACTGCCAAAATTTTCCTGAGGGTATATGAGGAGTGTGTAAAAGAACCAGAACCAGAGGAAGGTTATAAGAAATTTGTGTAACAAACTGTTTGGCAATGGCCTCTGTAACTTGGTTTAATGCCTGTCATGCCTCGGGAGTAAGCTTTTGAGGGGAGGAAGGGTAGGAATCACCTCTCAAAATATCATTAAGGGGCAAAAGTACACAAGTGGATAATTTTAAATATGTTCTTAGCCATTGAATATCTCCCAGTAATTTTTGAGAATCATTAAGGGTGTGAAGATGGTTCACACGCAGTTGTATTTTATGAATTTGGATCTGATTATCTTGAAGTTTAAGGCCCAAATAGGTATAAGGGTCCTGTGTTTAAACCTTATCAGGAGCTATCCGTAGTCTCAAGGTAGTGAGGGTTTTCTAAAGGTCCAAGTAACAATTATTAAGGTCATGGTAATTAGGTGCAGCAATTAAAAATTCATCCATATTATGTAAAACATAAAACTGTGGTCATCACTCTCTCACAGGGTCTACTGCTTGAACAACTTATATTTAGCAAAGACTAGGGCTGTTGGCCATACCTTGGGGAAGAACCTTCCATTGAAATCTCTGCATAGGGCCGTGGAAATTAATGCAAGGGAGACTAAAGGCAAAATAGGGTCTATCCTCAGGATGTAAAGGAATGGTAAAAAAGCAAACTTTTAAGTCAATAACCATTTTACAATAGTTTTGGGAATAGCCATTGGTGTGGGAATTCGAGGCAGTAGTGCTCCCACCAGGCACATAACTTTATTACTGGCACACAAATATTGTAAAAGATGCCGCTTGTCTGATTTTTTCTTGATAACAAAAATAGGAGTAATCCATGGTGAGGTTGAGGGCTCTACATGGCCGGCTGCCAGCGGTTCCTGCACTAACATGGAGGCAGCCTCCAATTTTTTGGGGGGGTAAGGGGCCACTGATCCACCCTCACAAGAGTCTGAGTCTCCCAAATAATTTTATCTGCATGGGGTACAGGAGGGTCAGGAACCGACACTAAAAATCAGAATACCCAAGTCCATATGTATTTGTTTTTTTATGGGTTTTATAGTCCCCACCAGTCCTTGTCTCAGTCTCACAAGGCCTGTACCAGGGACAAAATTTATACGAAGCATTTGATGAGTCACCATGGAATTGGGACTGGCAAGAATGACTTCCATTTGACTCAAAATATCTCGGCCCCATAGGTTAACAGGGAGGTCAGGAACAATGAAAGGAGTGACAGTCACCTTATTACCCTCTTTATCAGTAAAGCTAAGAGCCCTAGAACTGACATGGGGATTTTTTGACTCTTTACCCTTTTAGGTCATTCAAGGATGGGGTGATGGGCCAACCTGATGGCCAGTATTTGTGAGAAATAATTGTGGCATCAGCTCCAGTATCTAGAATTCCTTGGAATTCCTTTTTTTCAATAAGTAAGGTAAGGGTGGGTCTATTGTGAGAAATGGGCTGAACCCAATATACATCAGAGGAGCCGAGGGAGGCTGTCCCCCATTGTATGTTTGGGCGGTGGAAGTGCCTCCTGAATCCAAGGGAAGGAATATTAATTGTGCAAGTCTTGTTCCTGCTGGGATGGCCGCAACTCCATTAATAGCTGTTGCTAGTATTTTTATTTCTCCAGTGAAATCATTATCATTAATGCCAGGGAAGACCTGAACACCATTTAAGGTAGCAGAGGCTCTTCCAAGAATAAGGGCACTCGTATGAGATGAAGGGGGACCCATAATTCTAGTGGGTATTATCTGGTGCCCTTGCATTGAGTCTAATATTGTATCGGTGGTGGCACAGAGGTCCAATCCTGCGCTGCCTGGGGTGGCTAGTTGGAGGGAGGCAATTGTGGGGAAGAATTTTGTGATAGGTTTGGAGTTTGGAAGGGAATAAACCTTATTGCCCCTGGTTTTGTCCCGGGGGAGGTCGTGGCCAGGGGCTGGCCCCGCAGGGGGTTTCCTGAGAAGCAGGAAGAAATAGGCTGTCTGAGGCCATTTGTCTTAGATCTACACTTACTGGCCCAGTGATGACATTTACCACATCTAGAACAAAGGGTAGCTGGGGGCGGTTTAGCCCCAGTTTGAGGAGACGATATTCCTAGGCTTTGTTTGTCTTTCAGACACTTGCGTGCAAAATGGCCAGGTTGTTTACAAGTAAAGCAAGTACATGAGCCAGGATTGTGAAAGGCCTTGGTAAAGGGGGCATGTAGGGCGAGACCCATGGCATGGGCTGCACCCACCCCTGCACAGAGTCTAATAAAGTCCGAAAGTTTCCCTTTTTCCTTATGTGGTCGAAGAACATCCTGACATGCCGGGTTGGCGTTTTCAAAGGCAAGATGTTTTACAAACGTTCTTTTGCTTTCGCTTGGTCCAAGCAAGCATTCTGCAGCTAGGTTTAGCCGGGGAACAAGGTTTCTATAAGGGTCGTTGGGTCCTTGTCAAATTTTTGCCAAAGAAGTGGTAGCCGAGCCAGTTTGAGGGAGGCATCTCCAAGCATGTAAGCAAGCCATCTGAATCTGCGCCAAAATTCCAGCAGGGAAACGTGCCTCTTTAGTTTTAGTGTCAAAAGGCGCATAGCCCACTAGCTTAACATAAGTTCAGGATTTAGAGGAGGCCTTAGTTAATTTTTTTTGAGCAGTTTCCTGACAGTGCTCCTCGAAATCTGCATTCCATAACAGGAAATCTCCGGCACTGAGGGTAGCTCGGTCTAAAAATTTCCAATCATTGGGAGTAAGCCATTGTGCGCTGTGGCTTTCTAATAAAGTCAACTTGTAGGGCACAGTGGGGCCATTGTGAGCACAAGTCTTTTTATGTTTTTCAAGAAAACGCAGGCTTAATTTTTTTGTAGACACTCTGGGTTCCTTCCTGCCTAGGGGTGAACTCCTCATCCTCTGAGTCCTGATCTCCTTGATCCATTTCCCCCACTTCCTCCTCTTGATCCTCGTCTAAGTCTTTGACCTCAGCCTGGGCAGGCTTATCTATCTGACTGCGGGTGACTGGGAAGGCGAGAACAGGCTGATGGAGTGGCTTAGCCTTTGTATTAGACCGCCGTGGGCCAGCTTGCATTGACTCCGTGCCTAAGGCTAATGAACAGAGCTCAGAGTCTAGGGATCTTAATTCTTTTAAAAGTTTGATCTGTTCCCGTCTATGTTGGAGAGACTCTCACAAGGGAGCCAGGCTAGGCAAGGGAAGTGGGGAAAAATATCTGGGTTGCATTTTGCTCCTGAAAGGCTGGAGCACAAAAGGCAGGAGGGATATAGGAGGTAGGTAGATGTGTAAGTCCTATAGGCTGTGGCAGGGTCCTGAGAGGTGGCGCATCTTCTGAATGGTAGCTTGCTGCTTCCTTCTCCAAGGTAGCCTCCGTCCCAGGGGTCAATGTGTCTCTGGGATTTAAAACTCGATAAAGGTGTTTGGTAACCATTGGAGCCTTATTCATTAGGGTGGTATTTTGAGGGGGACTAGGAAGGTTCCCAGGGTCCTGGGGAGACTGAGAAGGGTCAATGTCTATACTAACTGATGGGCATGCCGTGGGGAGACGAGAGGTGTTTTGCATAGTCTCTTCTCCAATCCTGACAAGTTGTAAGGTACCATTGTCAAAGGGTGAACTTTTAAGAATTTCATTAATTAAGTTCCAGTAAGAAAAGGTGGGAACTGGCACTTTTTCTGGGCCAAAGGTTTCATAATAATCTTTTAAACAGTCTCTTACTCTAAGCCATCTTTTGCCATCAATGGTCACTTCAATGTGAAACCATGGACACAATTCTCCTATGTATTAGAAGAAAAATTTTAAGTCCTTTTTCTTAACACGCACCCCTCATGTCTTGAAGGACTCCTTGAGGCCTGACAAAAACAAATCATGTGACGAAACTGCTTGTCCCATGGTGGGTCACTCACCGTGCATCATCCCCACTCTCCTCCTGGATCTGTCTCTTTGTGGTGTCTGCTGAGGCAATCGCGAGCTCCACTTGATGAAGTCTTCCAGGAGGATGGGGTTCCCAATCAGTCAAAGGCTCGAGCCCCATTCAGTGGGTGCCAGTAGTCACGGCTGGAAAGACACATCAACAGGGGCAGCAAACCTAGATGCGGAGGAATGAAGGGACAAGAGACACGAGAGATGACAGCAAGACAGGAGTTCTGATCAAGCTGCAAACTTTTATTTTTCACACAGGGGCATTTATATGCTGGAGATGGGAAAGCTCTCTTATCCAAAGTTCCTGGATGTCTTCACAAGGTGAGGTAAACTCAGGATGTTTCAGGAATACAGATGGCAACAGGATGTCTCAGAGACACAGTTGGCTACAGGATGTCTCCCAGACAGGATGTCTCCATGGGGGCTGTTTCTTGTAAGTGTCAGGCTATTCTTTGAAGGTGAGTTCCTTCTACGCCTGACAGTCAGGGATTCAGTATTTCAAATGGAAAATTGGAAAAAGAATCCAATGTGTATTCAGAAAAATGCCTTGACATTACCTTCATCCCATGTAAGACACAATTAGAGGAGAAGAGTTAGAAAATCTGTGAATACACATCTGGAATGGAAAATGCTCAGGAGTTCACAACCTTGGAGGTGGTATAGGAGTTTCCAAAAGTCAGGGACAGGGTAAAAACACCACAAACATGGAGCTCTGCCGGCCTAAATATTTCTTGAGAAACTTCATCTGAGGTTGTTTTTAGGAGCTTTAGCTTCCTTTATAGTGAGACGATCAAAGCTGGGTCAGCATCTATGTGACCTAGAGGACATTGTTTCTTATTTTCCAATGAACATGAGGCAGCAGTGCTGAATTCTCTCTTTGTAGGGAAACTGTGGCCACTGGTGGCTAAGTGTCTCCCAGAGTGGAATGTGAAGCCATTGGTCATCCTCCAATTTTTGTGGTGTTTCTTGCAGCTGCACTGGGAGTTTGATATTTGCTTCACAAAATACAAGAAGTTCAACTGGGACACAGTGATGGAGGGAGTTCTGTCAAGTGTGGTGGGTAAGGGTCTGCAGGAGAATGCACCAACAAGGCTTCTATCCAACATAGCTTGCCCTCTTGACCATAGCAATCTGATTGTAAACATTGCCCTGAATCCTCTCCATATAACAAGATGCCTTTACATACAAGGATCTGGGGCTTGTACCATGTCAGTCACAAACCATTTGGAAGCGAAGGGCAGATGCAGATGACCCGACCACAGATGTTTTAACACACACCAGCACACCACTGCTCTAGGCCGACTACTCAGTAGGCTCCAAATTACTGGCATCTCCGTTCTACACCATTTTCATGAAACCCAGTCAATCAAGGCACTGTCTGGTACACTGATGGTCATCAATAGGACATCCAAAGGTTCTCCAGGTCCACCTGGTCATGGGAATGTCAAAAATTTAAAGGTATTTATCTAGCCATTTTTCAAGGGTGAAGTTGGAGGCACTGTGGGTTTCAATTCATTCAGGAATGATTAAATGGAGAGGAAGCTCATTTCAATGAAAGCTCTGGAGAACTATCACACGCAAGGCTTCCCAAAGACAGGCCAAAAGGTCCCATGAAGCCAGACCTATTGAGGTCTACAATTTGAGGTCCATATGTGTTTTGACTTGCAACTATGGCTGCCAAGTCTTTAAGAATAAAATCATGTGATATCCTTCCCAAGATTCCCAGTGCTCTGTGGAAAGCCAACCTGGGCATAGATCCCAGTTTCCAAGGGCGACTCTCATGCATGGCCTCCTAAAATCCCAACACAATACAAGGCAATACTTCTTTGAGGTAAGTTCCACAACTCAGTCTCTAAGGAGAATCACACCAGTGTTCAAGCCCAGGTGGACCCAGTCATCTATTCCAAGCACCACACAAATGACCGCAATTAAAATCAAGACACTCCCACATGGCCCTCATTTTCTTCCATATAGACACTCATCATAACCTCTGGCTGGAGGTTTCCATGAGGAACACAGCCTAAGACAGTGTCCAAAATAAGCTCCCTTGCATCCATTTGCCTAAAGTCAGTGTGGCCGGGACATCCTTCCTGTGAACCAGGAGTGTTCAAAGAGGCCTGCTGTTAATATTGCTCTTATTCTCAATTTTGAGGCCTACTGACTGTGGTGTTTAGATTCTTTATGTTAATTGGAGTCATGAGAAAACCCAAGAACCTATGGTCTAGTGTCTGCAGGGCTTTGAAGAACTCATTTGACCCAAAGGATCCATATTCTGAATGATGGAAGTCAGAAACCTTACAGAGGAAGGTGAGAAACTTCATCCAAAATGACTGCTCTTTTGTCTTTTTGATTTGCATGCACACATGGGATTTTTCTTTAGATCCATCAGGTGCTGAGAATCTAAGCCACAGCCTCACACAGGGCCAAGAGGCTGATTCAGACACATCCCTTTCCAAAGCAATTAAGAAAGAGCCACAGGTAATGTTTATACATTTCCATTTGAAAACTGTTTTCTTCAGGCTTCAAAAAGGCATAGCCTGAGGCAAAGACCTTCCTGACATTCAGGGCAACAGAAGAATATGTAAGCAAAAGGCCCAAAGTGGGGTTTTTCCATTGAGACTTTCCTGGTCACACTGATATCTGAGTTTTCTGAGATGCTCATCATTTCCTTCAGCTCTCTAGTACATGGCCGTATCACAGAGCGTGGAGGTGGTTCATATCTTGGACACAATACCATGAGCGTATTCTGGAGGTTGCCCATAATTCAGGTAGAGAACAGGAACTTAAGAAGATATTAGGTGTTGCCCATCCATTAGGCAAGCCGCAGACCATTCATAAATTGGGCAGAATGAATGCTGGGAAGATTTCTACTAGAAAGGACACATGTATTTATGCATTCTCTTTTCTATTGTCTACAACCATGGACACAGTGGGATACACAGATATAGAAAGACTAGCCTTGTCAAACGACTTACTAGAATCAGTTCACACCAAACCAAACAAACCGACTTTCTTACCTATTCTCAGAACATGAGACAAAACCACAAACCAATACCCACACCCACACCCACACAGACCCCCAAGTACCTCTGTGACAATACGGAGTGTCGTTTGATGGTGGGCCATAAGAAATTCCCTCATAATGGGCTGTCCTGTCTCAGATCTAGTCTCTGTGGCCAACTTTGTGAATCTGTAAGGAGCCAGTGGTGAGCCACTATCTGCTTTCTCAGGAAAGGCCCCTCTTCAGACCTTCCTGGCATTTGGCCATCCTCACATAAGTAGGTACCAAGAAAGACTGACTCTGTCTTTGGTAAATCCGAAAAATTTTGACCACTGGGACTGTGACTGGGACTGGCTCTAGATGCCTGGCTTTCTGGATCCCAAGTTCAGAGAATTCCATCACCAAGGAAGTGAGGTGAGGTCACTTCCTTCAGGAACTGAATGAGGTCCATACCTTGGCAACCACTTTGTCCTAACAGTTGCTTCCAAGGGTCCCATGAGATGGAGGCTGCACCTACTTACTCTGACATTTTCACAAGTTAGAATGGTATAAAACCGTAGGCACCCAGGAACAGCTCTCCACACAGGCCTGGTTTGCTGCATCTTCTTTACATTAAGAAGAGAGAGGCTGATTCTGACACAACCCTTCATCCTGACCAGGTTGTTTGCAATGAAAGATGACTTTTGCTCTCTGAGGTCCTTAATAGCTTCCTACATCTTCTCCAGGGATCATCTTTAATGACCTTTGAGGTTCTCAGCAGGTGAAAGATCCCTTAATTTCTGTCTTGTAAGACCAACTCTGTCCCTGCTCTTCTGTAAAGTTAGATTGAGGGAAGAGTGTATGGTTAGGGTTAATAACATGTTCAATCTGTGTTAGGAACTATTCTGCTGGATGAATAATGTTATTGGGAACCTACGATATTTATAAGAATATGTAGCTGAAATATATGTATGAAATCAGAAATCTAAGATTTGAAACCCTGAAGGGCATTGGGCCCTTCATTGGTATACTTAGTGTTGACTTACTTTCTGCACAGATGTCTCAGAAAAATAAATATACAATGGCATAGGACCTTGTACATTGGATGATTGAATGTGGAAGAGAACATCCAGTCAAAAAGGGATAGTAGGTAAGATTAGGAAGATAGTTGGTAGGTTTTGGAAGGAGAGTGAGTATAGGATTTGGAAAAAAAAACTTCTTTAGCAATAGGGTTTCTGTTAGAGGGTGAAGGTAAATGTCAGCACATATGAAGATTCAGTCACAATGATGAACCTTGGAAAATATGTAGGAAATCAGATAATAATAGAGACATTACAAAATCAGGGAAAGTACAAAGTGAGTGATAGGATTAGACATTTTGAACAGGGTTGAGTTTGAATATATAATCTTAGGAAGAAACAAATATGTAGTCACCAATAGGATTGACATTTGAGAGCATTAGGCAATGTGGACATGGATGTTTTTAGTAATCCCTGTTCACTTTCCTTTTAGGCTTTGGTACAATCATAAGTGTAACCTTTGCATTTTGTGTCCAGAATATTACTGTGATAAAATGTATATGTAGATCGCGTGACATTAGTATTTCTTCCAGCATTTCTGGGAGCAATGTTTTGAAGTCCTATAAATTAGTATTGGTGGTACAAAGAGGTGTACACTGTGTCTATGAATATAGAGATAGTGCATGAATAGACCACATTGTGAATCAATAATATAACTGGTCCCACTTTAAATAATAGATTGAATTCATATCTGAAAATATATAAGAAATCTTATATCGATATACCATCATTCATTCCAACCAGCAATACATCTAATGGTAATATTAGGGTTATGGTTTATCACGAAGTGTCTTTGAGTTTTGCTTCAAAAGTGATCATGGAAATCGAAAATAATGTGTTTGGAAAGAAGTCTCATGAAAAGACCCATCAAAAACATGGAGGAATACATGTGTTCTGTAGAATAAAGTGATTGAAAGTGAACAAAATGCCTATAAATTTGCAAACTTTTTGATGAAATATATTTGCTATGATGAGCATAAACTGAAGAAATAGTAATGTACCAGTGTTGAATAAAATAAATGTCAAAATGCACAACATGTCCCATAGGAATCTACTTGTATTGATGTTAAACTGGTTCAGTTACTGTGGAAATATTAGGGTTTGTATGCACCTTTCACTGAAGATAGTTTTCAGTACTAGGAAACAAATATGTATTTCAGGTGAATGAATAATTTTGAGAATACTCTTGTGAAAATTTGATTATAAATACACATACTTGAATATGAATGAGTTTAGGGAGTGTATAACAAGACATATATTTCATATTTTGAAAAATCTGGAGAGTGTGATATATATATATATATATATATATATATATATATACATACACAAACACACAGACATTAAAAATAGCATAATATATTCCAATTGAAATTCACCATGAAATATATGTCATCTACAGATCCAAATGTATTTATTTTATTGAATATAGATTTATGTATAATGTTCTTAAACAAGGAAGCTCACTCATAGATTGAATTTTCAGTTCCAACAGCTTTTAGGAGGAGTGATCTCTTACAATTTGTATCTGCCAAGTCAGTCACCTCACAAGAATGTACGTGTGGTATCAGGTAAGATTCTATAATTGCATGTAAAAATACATGTGCTGAATAGGATACAGAGAAAGGGATGCCTTTACATTATAATCACGGAGACTAAGGCACAATTAGAGGAGAAGAGTTAGAAAATCTGTGAATAAATATCTGGAATGGAATATGCTCAGGAGTTCACAACCTTGAAGACGGAAGAGGAGATTTCAAAAGTAAGGGACAGGGAAAACAGTCCACAAACATGGAGCTCTGGTTCCCTAAATCCTTCTTGAGAAACTCACTCTGAGTTTGGGCACTTGAAATATATGTTGTTGTCGGGAGATTTAGCTTCCATTGTAGTGAGACAATCAAAGCTGTGTCTGCATCTATGTTACCTCGAGGACATGGTTTCTTATTTTCCACTGAATATGTGGCAGCAGTGCTGAATTTTCTTTAGTAGGTAAACTGTGGCAACTGGGGGATAAGTGTATCCACATGTGGACTGTGAGGCCATTTGGTCATCCTCCACTTTTCGTCGTGTTTCTTGCTGCTGCACTGGGATTTTGGTATTTGCTTCATGATATACAAAGAATTCAACTGTTACCCGGTGAGTGAGTGAGTTCTGTCACTTTTGGTAGGTCAGGGTCTGCAGGAGAATGCACCAACCAGGCTTATATCCCACATGACTTGCCCCCTTGACCATAGCAATCTGATTCTAAACATTGCCCTGAATCCTGTCCATATAACAAGATGCCTTTACATACAAGGGTCTGCTGGCTGCACCATGTCAGTCACAAGTCATTTGGAAGCCAATGGAAGATCCACATGGCCCCACCACAGTTGTTTTATTGCACACCTGCCCAGCACTGCTGTAGGCCCACCTCTCAGCAGGCTCCAACTTCCTGGTATCTCTGTTCTGAACCATTTTTATGAAAACCAGTCAATCAAAGCACTGTCTTGTAATCTCATGATCAGCCACAGGATATCCAAAGATTCTCCAGTGCCACCTGGTCATGGGAAGTTTAAAAATTTCTTGGTATTTATCTACCCATTTTTCAAGGTTGAAGTTGGAGGCACTGTGTGTTTCATTTCATTCTGGAACTATTAAATGGTTAGGAAGCTCATTTCAATGAAATCTCTGCAGAAGTCTCACAGGCAAGGCTTCCCAAACAGTGGCCAAATGATCACATGAATCCAGGCCCATTGGGATCTACATTGTGACATCCATGTGTGTTTTGACTCTCATATATGGCTGCCAAGTCTTTCAGAATAAAATCATGTGGTAACCTGGCTGAGATTCCCAGTGCTCGGTGAAGAGCCACCCTGGGCCTAGATCTCATTTTGCAAGGGTGACTCTCATGTGAATCCTCCTAAAATCCCAACACAATTCATGGCAATACGTCTCTGAGGTGAGGTCCACAATTCAGTCTCTAAGGGGAATCACAACAGAGTTAAAGCCAAGGTGGACCCAGTCATCTATTCCAACGGCCACACATGACCACAATTAAAACCAAAACACTCCCACATGGCCCTCATCTTCTTCCATATGGACACTCATCATTACCTCTGTCTTGAGGTTTCCATGACGGGCACAGCCCAAGACAGTGTCCAAAATAACCTCCATTGCCCCTCATTTGCCTAAAGTCAGGGTGTCCTGGACACTCGTCCGGGGAACCAGGAGTGATCAAATAGGCCTGCTATTAATATTGCTTTGCTCCTCCAATTTGAGGCCTACTGACTGTCAGGTATAGATTCTTTATGTGATTTGGATTCTGGAGAAAACCCAAGCACCTATGGGATAGCCTCTAAAGGGCTTTGAAGAACTCATTTGATCCAAAGGTTCCTATTCTCACTTGATGGAGGTCAGGAACCTTACAGGGGAAGGCGAGAGACTTCTTCCATAATGACTGCTCTTTTGGCCAATTTAGTTTTGGATGCAAACATGGGATTTTCTTTACATCCATCATGTGCTGAGAATCTAAGCCAAAGCCTAACACAGGACCTAGAGCCTGATTCAGACATATCCCTTTCCAATACAATTAAGCAAAGAGTCACAGGTGATGCCCATTGATTTCCATTTGAAAACTGTTTTCTTTAGGCTTCCCAAAGGGGTGGCCAGAGGCAAAGACCTTCCTGACATTGAGGGCAACAGAACAATAGGTAACCAAAGCAGTATTTCTCCACTGAGACTTTCCTGATTACACTGATATCTGAGTTTTCTGAGTTGCTCGCCATTCCCTTCAGCTATCCAGTACATGGCCATGTCACAGAGCTTGGTGGTGGTATACATCTTGGACACAAAACCATGAGACTATTCTGGAAAGTGGCCAGAATTCAGAAAGAAAACAGGAACTTAGGAAGATATCAGGGGTTGCCCATCAATAATGCAAGCCACAGTCCATTCATAAATGGGAAGTATGAATCCGGGGAAGCTTTCTACTAGACAGGACACATCCATTGAAGCATTCTCTTTTCTAATGTCTACAACCCCTGACACAGTGGGATACACAGACCTAGAAACACTCTCCTTTTCAAACGACTTACTAGAATCAATTAACTCCAAACAAAACAAACTGCCTTTCTTACCTATTCTCAGAACATGAGACAAAACCACAAACACACACCCACACCCACAAATGCACCTCCTTCCCCCAAGTAGGTCTGTGACTATCCGCAGTGTCCTCTGACTGGTGGGCCATACTATGTTTCCATGAAATGGCCTGTTCTGTCTCAGATCTGTTCTCCTTGTCCAACTCTGTGAAGTTGACAGGAGCCAGCGGTGAGCCACAACCTGGTTTCTCAGGAAAGGGCCCTCTTCAGAGCTTTACTGGCATTTGGCCATCCTCACATCAGTAGGTACCAAGAAAGACTGACTCTGTCCTTGGTAAATCCAAACAAGTGAGATCACTGGGACTGGGACTGGGACTGGCTGTGGGTGCCTGGCTTCCTGGACCACATGTTCAGAGATTTCGAACACCAAGGAAGTGAGGTGAGGTCACTTCCTTCAGGAACTGAATGAGGTCACTGCCTTGGCAAACACATTGTCCTAATTGTTGCTTCCAAGGCCCCATGAGATGGAGGCTGCCCCTACTTCCTGTGACACTTTCACAAGTTAGAATGGTATATCATCCATAGGCACTCCAGAGCAGCTCTCCACACTGGCCTGTTTTGGTCCATCTTCTCTACATTAAGAAGAGAGAGGCAGATTCAGACACAACCCTTCATCCTGACCAGGTTGTTGGCCATGGAAGGTGACTCTTACTCTCTCAGGTCCTTCATAGCTGCCTACATCTTCTACAGGGATCATTTCTGCATGGACGTTTGAGGTTCTCAGCGGGTGGAAGATCCCCTAAATTCCTGTATTGTAAGACCAACTCTTTCCCTGCTCTTCTGTAAAGTTAGATTGAGGGAACAGTGTATGGTTAGGGTTAATAACATGTTCGATTTGGGTTAGGAATTGTTCTGCTGTATGAATAATGTTATTGGGAACCTGCGATATTTATAAGACTATAGAAGTGAAATATAAGTATGAAAACAGAAATGTTCTAAGGTTGTATGGTAATTCTAGGCTTAAAATAAAAACATGTTGGAGATTTATGTGTATCATTTGTGTTGTATAATTGGACTTGTTATCAAAAAGATATGTACAGTTACATGTTACTTTTTACACTTAGATAAAATTTAAAAGTATTTTTAAGTTAATGAGAGCCTAATCTCTGTGAAGGTTTTATTGTAAAACACAAAGGTAAAATGCCCATTCATTTCCATGTGAAAACTGTTTTCTTCAGGCTTCAGGAAGGAGTAGCCTGAGGAAAAGATGTTCCTGATATTCAGGGCAACATAACAATAGGTAATCAAAAGGCCCAAAGCAGGGTTTCTCCACTGAGACTTTACTGGTCACACTGATATCAGAGTTTTCTGAGATGCATTCCCTTCAGCTATCCAGTACATGGCCATGTCACAGAGCTTGGAAGTGGTACATATCTTGTACACAAAACCATGAGCCTATTTTGGAGAGTGGCCAGAATTCAGGAAGGATACAGGAACGTAAGAAAATAATAGGTGTTGCCCAATGATAAGGCAAGCCACAGTCCATTTATAAAATGGGCAGGATGAATGCTTGGAAGTTTTCTCTTTGACAGGACACACCCATTGAGGCATTCTCTTTTCTAATGTCTACAACCATGGACACAGTGGGATACACAGACATAGAAACACTCGCCTTGTCAAAGGACTAACTAGAAACAGTTCACTCCAAACCAAACAAACCCCCTTTCCTAACTATTCTCAGAACATGAGAAAAAACCACAAACCCACTCAAACACCCACGAAGTCACCTCCTTCCCCCAAGTAGGTCTGAAACTATCCAGAGTGTCCTCTGACTGGAGGGCAATACTATGTTCCCCAGAAATGGCCTGTCCTGTCTCAGATCTGGTCTCCTGGGTCAACTCTGTGAAGTTGTCAGGAGACAGCAGTGAGCCTCTAACTTCTTTCTCTGGAAGGGCCCCTCTTCAGAACTTTCCTGGCATTTGGCCATCCTCACATCACTAGGTACCACAAAAGACTGACTCTGTCCTTGGTAAATCCAAACAAGTGAGACCACTGTGACTGGAGCTTGGACTGGGTCTGGATGCCTGGCTTCCTGGAACCCAAATTCGGAGAGTTCCATCAACAAGGATGTGAGGTGAGGTCACTTCCTTCAGGAACTGAATGTGGTCACTGCATTTGCAACCACTTTGTCCTAACATTTGCTTCCTAGGGTCTCATAATATGGAGGATGCGCCTACTTCCTGTGACACTTTCACAAGTTCGAATGGTATAGAAACAATAGGCACCTGGGAACAGCTCTCCACACAGGCCTAGTTTGGTCAATCTTCCCTACATTAAGAAGAGAGAGGATGATTCAGACACATGCTTTTAACCTGACCGGGTTGTTTGCCATGGAAGATGACGTTTGCTCTCTCAGGCCTTTCATAGCTGCCTGCATCTTCTCCAGGGATCATATCTGCATGGACCTTTGAGGTTGTCAACAGGTGGAAGGTCCCCTACACCCCTGTATTGTAAGACCAACTCTGTCCCTGCTCTTCTGTAAAGTTGGATTGAGGGAAAAGTGTATAGTTAGGATTAATAACATGTTCGATTTGTGGTAGGAATCATTCTGTTGGATGAATAATGGTATTGGGAACCTGCAATATTTATAAGAATATACAGGTGAAATGTAATTATGAAAACTGAAATCTAGGTAAGATTTGAATACCAGAAAGGCATTGGGCCCATGATTGGGATACTTATCTTTGAATTATGTTCTGCACAGATGTCTCAGATAAATCAATATACAATGGCATAGGACCTTGTACCTTGGATGATTGATTGTTGAAGAGTTCATCCAGTCAAAAAGGGATAGTCGGTAGGATTAGGTAGATAGTCGGTAGGTTTAGAAAAAAGAGTGAGTATAGTATTTGGACAAAAAGTTCTTTAGCAATAGGGTTTCGGATAAAGAGTGAATGTAAATGTCAGCACATGTGAAGAATCAGTCACTATGATGAACTGGGGAAAATATGTAGGAAAAGAGATATCAATAGAGACATTAGGAAATCAGACAAAATATAAAGTGAGTGATAGGATTAGACATTTTCAACATGGTTGAGGTTGAATATATAATCTTGGGAAGAAACAAATATGTACTCACCAATAGGATTGACATTTGAGAGAATTAGGCATCCAAGACATGGATGTTTTTAGTAATCCATGTTCACTTTCCATTTAGGCTTCGGGACAATCCTAAGTGTGACCTTTGCATTTTGTGTCCAGAATATTACTGTGATAAAATGTATATGTAGATCAGTTGACATGAGTCTTTCTTTCACCATTTCTGTTAGCAAAATTTTGAAGATATACGAATTATTATTGAGGGTACACAGAGGTGTACCCTGTGTCTATCAATATAGAGACAATGCATGAATAGACCATACTGTGAATAAATAATATAACTGGTTCCACTTTAAACAATGGATTGAATTGATATTTGAAAGTATACAAGAAATCTTATATTGATATACAATCATTTATTCCCACCAGTTTTACATCTAATGGTAATATTAGGTTTACGGTTTATCATGACGGGTGTGTGAGTTTTGCTTCAAAAATGATAATGGAAATCAAAAATAATGTCTTTGGAAAAAAGTCTTATGAAAGGAGCAGTCAAGAAACGTGGAGGAATACATGTGTTCTGAAGCAGGAAGTGATTGAAAGTAAAACAAATGCGTATAAATTTGCTAAATTGTGAATGAAATATACATACTATGATGTGCATAAACTGGACAAATAGTAATGTACCAGTGTTGAATAAAAATGAACGTCAAAATACAATTATATCCCATAGGAATCTTCTTGCATTTATGTTAAACTGGGTCAGTTACTGTAGAAATATTAGAATTTTTTTTGGTGTTATAATACAATTTATTTTAGCACTAGCATGCCACAGAATGTCGAGGAAAGAGCAATGGATTTTTAGTTATCGCACTAGTAATCTATCATTAAATGACTATTTTGGGGAGTCTAGAAATTACATAAGGCTATGTAACATTTTTTTTATTTAGCATTCATAAAAACTTAGAATTTTGGTAATATTTCTACTTTTTATTTTTTTTTTCAGTTGTTGATCGACCTCATTTTATTTATTTATATGTGGTGCTGAGAATATAACCCAGTGCCTCACACATGCTAGCCAAGCATGTTACCACTGAGCCAGACACCCAGACCCTCCACATTTATCTTATAATCAAACACTCCTCTCCCTCTTCTTTACTCACTTTCTTCCTCATTTTCCCCCTTCTCTCTCTTCCTTTTTCATTTTCCCTCCATAAGAGTTTTTCTCTCATGTCATTACAAACAGTAATATGCTATGAAATTTACATTTAAGAATTTTTTTATAGTCATTCTTTTTTCTTGAGAAAATTTAATAATTATAATAACCTATAGATATATTACAATACATTTATTATACATTTGTATCTATATTCATGCATATGTATTACATATGATTTATATACATATATATTTAAAAGTACTTTGATTAGCCTGTTAGAAATAATATAGACCAAGTCTTTCTTAATTTTCAAGTCTTCTAGAATTAACAGCTTACAGTGAAAATCAAATAAACATATTTAAGTAAACAGGTATCATTCTTATTTATCAATACTTATCATTTAAGTTTTTATATTACATTAAGCTGTGATATGGCATATTAACTCTTATGAATTAGTGAAATTTTATTTGAACAACCTTTTATTTAAGGACCATATGCACTGACATTTTAAATGGCTTTCTTGTGATTTTAATTTCTATCAATTGCATATTTATTGCCAAATACTTATTTTATTAATTTTCATATTCATGATTGATATAAAGTCAATTGTTTAATTCTTCTTGTAAGTAGTTACTTATTACAGTAATAATTCTACATCTTTATAAGAAAAATGGTACAAAGATATTTTCATGTAAAATTAAGAATAATTGCATGCTCTAAATGTTTCATTGTTGATACATATAATAAAGAGCTTTTGATGAGTCTCTTCCCCAGTAAAACATAAAATGCAAAGATATAGTTGGGTATGTATGTCCAAATAAAGATAAGGAAAAATACACATTATCAGCTACAAACTATCAAATAAAAGATGAAAAGAACAATCCAACATATTGTACGAACTTGTCAGATGAGGTAGCCTAAGACTAGACATGGTCCATGACAAAATATTCACGAAAAAAATGAAATATGAAAAATATAGGAGATGATATGAATTTTTCATGAAGGTAGGTGGATTATCCTTTAATCTCAATATATGTTCATTTTCAAAAGCCAGTTTTCTGGTAAAATAAATTTGTGATATTTACAACTACACAAAACAAACTTTCTGCTTATCAAAATGAATGCATCTCAACTTCTTTTTAGCTGATTTCTTCCCACTCAATTTTAAACCTTTGTTTATTTATTTTTATTGGTTTTTCAAAACATTACAAAGCTCATGATATATCATCTTTCATACATTTGACTGAAATGGGTTATGAACTCCCAATTTTCCCCAAATACGAATTGCAGAATCACATCAGTTACACATTCACATTTTTACATAATGTCACATTAGTGACTGTTGTCCTCTGCTACCTTTATTATCCCCTACTATCCCCCCTCCCCTTTCATCCTATCTTCCCTCTCTTCCTCATCTGCTTTTTCACTTCTCTCTCTTGTTCCCGCCTTTCCCCTCACAACGTCTTATATGTAATTTTGTGTAACAATGAGGGTCTCCTACCATTTCCATATGCTTTCCCTTCTCTCTCCCTTTCTCTCTCCCACTTGTCTTTGTTTAATATTAATCTTTTCCTCATGCTCTTCCTCCCTGTTCTATTCTTAGTTACCCTATTTTTATCAAAGCAGACATTTGGCATTTGTTTTTCTAAGGATTGGCTAGCTTCTCTTAGCATAATCTGCTCTAATGCCATCCATTTCCCTGCAAATTCTATGATTTTGTCTTTTTTTAGTGCTGCATCCATCGTGTATAGATGCCACATTTTTTTTATCCATTCATCTATTGAATTGCATCTAGGTTGGTTACCCAGTCGAGGTATTGTGAATTGTGCCACTATGATCATTGATGTGGCAGTATCCCTTTAGTACACTCTTTTAAGATCCTCAGGGAATAGTCCGAGAAGGGCGATAGCTGGTTCAAATGGTGGATCCATTCCTAGCTTTCCCAGGAATCCCCATACTGCTTTCCATGTTGGCCTCACCAATTTGCAGTCCCACCAGCGGTGTACAAGTGTCCCCTTTTCCCCACATCCTCGTAAACACTTGTTGTTGTTTGACTTCATAATGGCTGCCAATCATACTGGAGTGAGATGGTATCTTAGGGTGGGTTTGATTTGCATTTCTCTGACTGCTAGATATGGTGAGCATTTTTTCATGTACTTGTTGATTGATTGTATGTCCTCCTCGGTGAAGTGTCTTTTCAGGTCCTTGGCCCATTTGTTGATTAGGTTATTTGTTATCTTATTGATAATTTTTTTGAATTCTTTGTATATTCTGGATATTAGGGCTCTATCTGAAGTGTGAGGGGTAAAAATTTGTTCCCAGGATGTAGGCTCTCTATTTACTTCCCTTTTTGTTTCTCTTGCAGAGAAAAAAAACTTTTTAGTATAAGTAAGTCTCATTTTTTTATTCTTGTTAAGAACTCTTGGGCTATGAGCGTCCTATTAAGAAATTTGGAGCCCGACCCCACAGTATGTAGATCGTAGCCAACTTTTTCTTCTATGAAACGCAGTGTCTCTGATTTTATATCTAGATCCTTGATCCATTTTGAGTTAAATTTTGTGCATGGCGAGAGAACGGGATTCAGTTTCATTTTGTTGCATATGGATTTCCAATTTTCCCAGCACCATTTGTTGAAGATGCTATCCTTCCTCCACTGCATGCTTTTAGCCCCTTTATCAAATATAAGAAAGTTGTAATTTTGTGGATTGGTTTCTGTGTCCTCTCTTCTGTACCACTGGTCCACCTGCATTTTTCGGTACCAGTTCCATGCTGTTTTTGTTACTATTGCTTTGTAGTACAGTTTGAACTCTGGTATCGCTATACCTCCAGATTCACACTTCCTGCTTACAGTTGCTTTTGCTATTCTGGGTCTTTTATTTTTCGATATGAATTTCATGATTGATTTATCTATTTCTACAAGAAATCCCATTGGAATTTTGATTGGCATTGCATTAAACCTGTAGAGAACTTTGCGTAATATTGACATTTTTATGATGTTAGTTCTGCCTATTCATGAACAGGGCACATGTTTCCATCTTCTGACATCTTCTTCTATTTCTCTCTTTAGATTTCTGTAGTTTTCATTATATAAATATTTCACCTCTTTTGTTAGGTTGATTCCCAAGTATCTTATTTTATTTGAGGATGTTGTGAATAGAGTGGTTTTCCTCATTTCCATTTCAGAAGTTTTTTTTTTCTATTATACAGGAATGCATTTGATTTATGCGTGTTAATTATATATCCTGCCACTTTTCTGAATTCATTTATTAACTTTAGCCATTTCTTTGTAGACATTTTTGTGTCTGTTAAATATATTATCATGTCATCTGCAAATAGTGATACTTTAAATTCTTCTTTTCCTATTTTTATGCCTTTAATTTCTTTTGTCTGTTTAATTGCTCTGGCTAGTATTTCAAGAACTAAATTGAATAGAAGTGGTGATAGAGGGCATCCCTGTCTTGTTCCAGATTTTAGAAGGAATGCCTTCAGTTTTTTCTCCATTTAGGATGATGCTAGCCTGAGGTTTAGCATATATAGCTTTTACAATGTTGAGGTAAGTTCCTGTTATCCCTAGTTTTTATAGAGTTTTGAACATAAATGGATGCAGAACTTTGTCAAATGCTTTTCTGCATCTATCGAGATGATCATATAGTTCTTGTCTTTAAGTCTATTGATGTGGTGAATGGCATTTATTGATTTTCGTATATTGAACCATCCTTGCATCACAGGGATGAATCCTCCTTGATGATGGTGCACAATTATTTTGATATGCTTTTGTACTCGATTTGTCAGAATTTTATTGAGAATTTTTGCATCCAAGTTCATTAGAGAAATTGGTCTGTAGTATTCTTTCTTTGAAGTGTCTTTGTCTGGTTTCGGGATCAGGGTGATGTTGGCCTCATAGAATGAATTTGGAAGAGCTCCTTCTTTTTCTATTTCTTGAAAAAGCTTGAAAAATATTGATTTTAATTCTTCTTTGAAGGTTTTGTAGAAATCCGCTGTATTCCCATCCGGTCCAGTGCTTTTTTTGGGTTGGCAGTCTTTTGATTGCTTCTTCTATGTCTTCGTTTGTTATTGGCCTGTTTAAATTGTTTGTGTCTTCCTGACTCAATCTGGGCAGATCGTATGACATAAGAAATTTATCAATACCTTCACAATATTCTATTTTATTGGAATATAGTGTTTCAAAATACTTTCTAATTATCTTCTATATTTCTGTAGTGTCTGTTGTGATATTGCCTTTTTTATCCCACATGTTAGTAATTTGAATTCTCTTTCTTCTTCTCTTCCTTAGCGTGGCTAAGGGCCTGTTGATCTTATTTATTTTTTCAAAGAACCAACTTTTAGTTTTATCAATTTTTTCAACTTTTTTTTGTTTCAATTTCGTTGATTTCTGCTCTAAATTTAATTATTTCTTGTCTTCTACTACATTTGCTGTTGTTTTGCTCTTCCTTTTCCAGGTTTTTGTGGTGTAGTTTAAGTTCATTTATTTGTTGTTTTTTTTTTTTCTTTTTTTGAGGAAAGAACTCCAAGAAATGAATTTCCCTCTTAAAACTGCTTTCATTGTGTCCCATAGATTCCGGTATGTTGTGTCTGTATTGTCATTTGTCTCTAAGAATTTTTATCTCCTTCTTTATGTCTTCTGTAACCCATTGGTCATTCAGTAGCATGTTGTTCATTTTCCATGTGATGTAGGATTTTTCCTTCCTTCTTTTCTCATTGATATCCAGTTTCATTCCATTATGATCAGATATGGTGCACGGTATAATCTCCATGCCTTTATATTTACTAAGAATTGCCCTATGGCATAATATATGGTGTATCTTTGAGTAGGATCCATGTGCTGCTGAGAAGAACATGTATCCACTTGATGATGGTTGATATATTCTATATATGTCGGTTAAGTCTAGGTTATTGATTGTGCTGTTGGGTTCTATAGTTTCTTTATTCAGTTTTTGTCTAGAGGATCTCTCTAATGCCGAGAGTGGTGTGTTGAAGTCACCCATAATTATTGTGTTGTAGTCTATTTGACTCTTGAACTTGAGGAGAGTTTGTTTTATGAACGTTGCACCTCCATTGCTTGGTGCATACAAATTGATAATTGTTTTTTTCTTGTTGGTGGATGATTCCTTTTAACAGAATATAGTGTCATTCTTTATCCCTTTTGATTAACTTAGGTTTGAAGTTGATATTATTCCATATGAGTATGGCAAATCTTTCTTGCTTCCGAGGGCCATGTGAGTGTTATGATTTTTCCCAACCTTTTACCTTCAGCCTGTGTATGTCTTTTCCTATCATATGAGTCCCCTGAAGGCAGAATATTGTTGGATTTGTTTTTTTGATCCAGGTTACTAGCACATGTCTCTTGATTAGTGAATTTAGGCCATTAACATTTAAGGTTACAATTGAAATATGATTTGTACTTCCAGTCATTTTTATTTATTTATTATATTTTAGTTTGGATAGTTTTTACTTTTTTGGTTACTTTCCTCCCGCTTTACTGAGATACTTCCCACTGTTAGTTTTGGGCACTATTTTTTAACTCTTCTTCTTGTAGTATTTTGCACAAAATGCTTTGCAGTGCTGGTTTTCTGGCTGAGAATTGTTTTAGCTTTTGTTTATCGTGAAAGACTTTAATTTCATTGTCAAATCTGAAGCTTAACTTTTCTTTATATGGTATTCTTGGTTGGAATTCTTTTTTTTTTTTCAGCATTTGAATTACATTGTTCCAGGATCTTCTCACTTTCAAAGAATGTGATGAAAAATCAGTTGTTAACCTAATTGGTTTACCCCTGAATGTAATCTGCCTCCTTTCTCTTATAGCTTTTAATATTCTCTCCTTGTTCTGTATGTTGGCTATCTTCATAATTATATGTCTTGGAGTTGGTCTATTTTGGTTTTGAATGTTTGGGGTCCTGTAGGCTTCCAGGAATTGGCAATCCAATCCATCATTCATCTTTGGGAAGTTTTATAGAATTATTTCATTTAATATGTTGTCCATTCCTTTGGTTTGAATCTCTATGCCTTCTTCTATCTTGATGACTCTTAAATTTGTTTTTTGTATTTTTTATGACATCCCATATCTTTTGAATAAATTCCTGGTGGGATTTAAGCATCTTTTCTGAATTTACTCAATTCTTTTCAAGTTGATAAACTTTGTCTTCATTATCTGATGTTCTGACTTCTACTTGATCTAGTCTATTTGTAATATTCTCGTTTGAGTTTTTAATTTGGTTTATATTTTCCTGCATTTCTAGGATTACTGTTTAATATTTTTTTAAGATCTCTATCTCCTGGTAATGCTCATTCTTTGCCATTTGAATTTGTTTGTTTAATTCATTTTCAAAATATACTTTTATTGCTTGGACTTGCTGCCTCATGTCTTCTCTAATATTCCTTTCCATCTGAGTTCGGTATGCCTTGAGTTCTTTCGCTATCCCTGTTTCTGATGCTTCAAGGTCCTCCTGTAGATTTAAGTTGTCCTGCATTGTTTGTACTCCTTTTTTGCCCTTGTTTTTTCATGATGTTCACGTTACTTTCCAGCTCTATTTGATTGCTGTGTTTCTGCTTTATTCTTTAGATTTGTTTTGGTGTTGTATATCTCTGTTGTCTCTCCTTTGTGTTGGTAAACTATGCCTGCTAAAGTGGATTCCACTTGGAAGTAATTCCGAAGGCCGAGCTCCAGTGATGTCACCTCTCTGCTTTGGCCGGCCCCAGGCTCCTTGCCGAGGTGTCCGAATTGGGGGGTGGGACTTGACTGTCTCTGGTTTGTTTCAGCTCTGGGTCACTGGCAGGCGGGTGGTCTCCAGCCGCCCAATTGCGCGGTTGGTCGCCAGCGGGCAGGCGGTCTCCAGCCGCCCAGTCACGCGGGCAGCAGGTGGGCTGTCGCCGTTGGGTTGGCAATCTCTAGCCACGCAGTCTCACGCTCAGTTGTCGGCGGGCGGGCATTCCTCAGCCCCCCAGTAACTCAGGCAGTGGGTGGAATGTCACGTGCAGGCCTGCAGTCTCCAGCCGCCCAGTCACAAGGGCCTGCCTTCTAGTCCTTTGGTTTCTCTTGCTTGTCCTGGTTTCTTTTTCTAGACCAGATTTCCCCTGAGTGATGCCTCTCGGCAGTTCAAACTGTACTCTGTGCCTGCCGTTTGTTGGGTGTGGAGGGTGTCTTTTGGGAACCCAGACACTCTATTGTTTTGATTTTTTCTGCTTGCCCCTCCCCCAGCACTGGCTATACACGTTTTGTTATGGCCACTGATTGTAGGGGGAGTCGAAAGTCAGGTGTCTCTAGTTTTTCTTACGTCTTTATGCAGGCTTGCTCTGATTAACCCTCCCCCGGAAAGCCTAGGAGACATTTTATGCGAATTCCCCGCTGTATGAGAGATGAGCTGAGTAACACACATCTGTTTTATTGTTGCAGTCTATTGGAGAGGGGCGGTGGTTACTTCAGATCTCAAAGATGGTGGCCGCTGGTTTCCTTGGTGGAGTTTCTTTTGTGGGGGATAGAACTATACCACTTTCTTCCCTGTCTGAATTCCCAAACTCAGCCCGGGGATCAGTGGGAGCTCAGCCGGCAGGATTCCACAGAATCCGCAGCAACATTTCTCCCTGCTTCAGGTCACTTCTCGGTGGTGCCCCACCATCTGAAACAGCAGGCCTGGCTGCATGATTCAATCAGCCCGGATCTCTGATTGCACAGTTGGCTATTGGGAACCCCGGCACTCTATTGTTTTGATTTTTTTTTTCCGCTTGCCCCTCTCTCAGCGCTGGCTAGACAGGTTTTTTTCACCACTGATGGGAGGGGGAGTTGAAAGTCAGGTGCCTCTAGTTTTCCCCTATCTTTATGCAGGCTCCCTCTGATAATCTCTCCCCCAAAAAGCCTAGGAGAGATTTGATGCAAATTCCCCGAAGTGTGGGAGATGAGCTGAGTAACAGTAACAGAATAACAACATTTTATTGTTGCAATCTGTAGGGGAGTGGCTGTCGTTACTTCAGCTCACCAAGATGGTGGCCGTTGGTTTCCTTCGTGGAGTTTCTATTGTGGGGGTTAGAACTGTACCACTTCCTTCCCCATCTGAAACCCTGAACTCAGCCCAGGGCTCAGTGGGGACTCTACTGGCAGAATTCCACAGAATCTGCATCAACGTTTCTCCGTGATTATTGATCGCATCTCGGTGGTGCCCTGCTGTCTGTAGCCACTGGACGGGTAGCGCGGATCAGTCAGACAGGATCTCCGGTCGCAGAGTTGGCTCATGTTTGAGACTCATTTACCGGACCTCAGTGCTAGAAATCCTTCTTCTAGGTTTCAGTGCACCCCCATTTTGCTGTAAGTTCCTAACAAGATAGTTTTTTGTTGTTCTTAGTCGTTAGTCACCTGCGCAGTGGCGCGGTACACTGGGTATGATGCTCTCTATTCGTGGCCATCTTGCAATGTCAAAATATTATGATTTGTATGCACCATTCACTGAAGTTAGTTTTCAGTATTAGGAAACAAATATGTATTTCAGGTGGATGAATATTTCTGAGAATAATCTTGTGAAAAGTTCATTATAAATCCTCATACATGAATATGAATAATTTTAGGAAGTGTATAATAAGACACATATATTTCATATTTTGAAAAATCGGGAGAGTATATATATATATATATATATATATATATATATATATATATACACACACACACAAACACACACACCGAGACATTAAAAAATAGCAATATATATGCCAATCGAAATTCATCATTAAATATATAACATCCACTTATCAAAAAATATACATTTTACTGAAAATGGATTTATGCATAATGTTGGTCAACTAGGAAGCTCACCCATAGGTTGAATTTTCTGTTCCAACAGAGGTTAGGAGGAGTGATCTCTTCTCACAATTTTTATCTGCCATGTCAGCCACCTCAGAAGAATGTACATGTGATACCAGGTAGGATTCTATTTGTGCATATAAAAATACATGTGCTTAATAGGCTACAGAAAAAGGGAGAGAGGAATTCACATATTTGTTAATTTTAAAAACACATGGAGAACTATGTCAATAAACATTAACTATATTTATAACTCCTACACAATATAATGCAAAAGGGATGTCCAACTACATACCATGCCTTCTCTGAATTGCTGGTATTTGTATTCTTTTTGGGTTACTATTCTCCATCATATAAGGATTAGTAGTCAGAATCTAGTAGGGTATGGGTTAGTGTCAGAGATTCAGTATTTCAAATGGAAAATAGGAAAGTAAACCCAATGTGTTTGCAAATATATGCTACACAAAAATCTTCCCACTCACATTAAAAACAATCCCTTGATATTACCCTCACTGGAAGAAATACACAATTAGAGGATAAGAGTTAGAAAATCTGTGAATACATACCCGGAATGGAATATGCTGAGGAGTTCACAACCTTGGAGGTGGTAGATGAGTTTCCAAAAGTAAAAGACAAGGTAAACACTCCACAACATGGAGCTCTGCAGGCCTAAAGACTTCTTGAGATACTGCCTCTGAGTTGGGACACTTAAAATGTATGTTGTTGTCGGTAGCTTTAGCATCCTATGTAGTGAGACCATCAAAACTGGGTCAACATCTATGTGACCTGGAGGACATGGTATCTTATTTTCCAATTAAAATGAGGCAGCAGTGCTGAATTCTCACTTTGTGGGTAAACTGTGGCAACTGGGGGATAAGTGTCTCTGCGTGTGGACTGTGAAGCCATTTGGTCATACTCTACTTTTCGTGGTGATTCTTGCTGCTGCACTGGGAGTTTGGTATTGGCTTAATGAAATACAAGGAGTTCAACTGGGACACAGTGCTGGAGGGAGTTCTGTCACGTGTGGTGGGACAGGGTCTCCAGGAGAATGCACCAACCAGGCTTATGTCCAACATAGCTTGCCCCCTTGACCATATCAACCTGATTCTGAACATTGCCCAGAAACCTATCCATATAAAAAGATGCCTTTACATATAAGGGTCTGCTGGCTGCATCATGTCAGTCACAAGCCATTTGAAAGCCAATGGCCAATCCACATGAAACCACCAGAGATGGTTTATCTCACACCTACCCACCTTTGCTGTAGGCCCACTACTCAGCAGGTTCCAACTTACTGGTATCTCTGTTCTACACCATTTTTGTGAAACCCAGTCAATCAAGGCACTTTCTCGTACACTCATGATCAGCAACAGGAACTCCAATGGTTTTCCAGTGCCACCTGGTAATGGGAATTTCAAAAATTTCATGGTATTTATCGAGCCCATTTTTTAAGGGTGAAGTTGGAGGCACTGAGGGTTTCATTTAATTCAGTAACCATTAAATGGTGAGGAAGCCCATTTCAATGAAAGCTCTGGAAGACTCTCACAGGCAAGGCTTCCCAAAGAGTTGCCAAATGGTCACATAAAGCGAGGCATATTGAGGTCTACAATGTAAAATCCTTGCGTGTTTTGACTCTCAACTATGGGTGCTAATTCTTTCAGAAAAAAATTATGTGATAACCTGGCTGAGATTCCCTGTGCTCTGTGGAAAGCCTTCCTGGGCACAGATCTCAGTTTCCAAGGGTGACTCTCATGCATGGCCTCCTAAAATCCCAACAAAACTCATGGCAATACCTCTCTGAGATCAGTTCCAGAACTCAGTCTCTAAGGGGAATCACACTAGAATTCAAGACCAGGTGGAGCCAGTCATATTTTTCAACAACCACACTAATAACCACAATTAAAACCAGAACACTTCCACATGGCCGTCATCTTCTTCCATATAGATACTCATTTTAACCTCTGGCTGGAGGTTTCCATGAGGGGCACAGCCCAAGACAGTGTCCAAAATAAGCTCCCTTGCCCCTCATTTGCTTAACGTTGGGGTGGCCTGAACACCTTCCTGTGAACCATGACTTATCAAATAGGCCTGCCGTTAATACTGCTCTGCTTCTCCAATTTGAGGACTAATGACTGTGGGGTTTAGATTCTTCATGTGAATTGGAATCATTGGAATCACCTATGGGCTAGCCTCTGAAGGGCTTTGAAGAACTCATTTGACCCAAAGGCACCCTATTCTCACTTGATAGAGGTCAGGAACCTTACAGAGGTAGAGAGAGACTTCATCCACAAAAACTGCTCTTTTGGCCATTTTGGTTTTGGATGAACACGTGGGATGTATAAGGTGCTGAGTATCTAACCACAGCCTCACACAGGGCCAAGAGGCTATTTCAGAAACATCCATTTCCAAAGCAATTAAGCAAAGAGCCACAGGTGATGCCCATTAATTTCCATTTGAAAACAGTTTTCTTCAGGCTTCACAAATTAGTGTCCTGAGGTAAAGACCTTCCTGAAATTCAGGGCAACAGAACAATAGGTAAGCAAAAGGCCCAAAGAAGGGTTTCTCCACTGAGACTTTCCTGGTCCCACTGATATCTGAGTTTTCTTAGATTCTCGCCATTCCCTTCAGCTATCCAGTACATCACCATTTCACAGAGCTTGGAGGTGGTACATATCTTGGACACAAAACCATGAGGCTATTCTGGAGAGTTTCCAGAATTCAGTAAGAAAACAGAAACTACTGAGAGCAGATGTTGCCCTTCAATAAGACAAGCTGCAGTCCATTTGTAAATTGGGCAGGATGAATGCTTGGAAGCTTTCTACTAGACAGGACACATCCATTGATGCATTCTCTTTTCTAATGTCTACAATCACGGACAGAGTGGGATACACAGACATAGAAGCACTCGCCTTGTCAAACGACTTACTGGAAACAGTCCACACCAATCCAAACAAAGAGCCTTTCCTACCTATTCTCAGAACATGAGACAAAACCACAAACCCACACACACACACTCAAAGGCACCTCCTTTGCTCAAGTAAGTCTGTGACTATCCATAGTGTCCTCAGAATGGTGGGCCATTGTATGTTCCCCCAAAATGGCCTGTCCTGTATCAGATCTGGTCTCCTTGGCCAACACTTTGAAGTTGTTAGGAGCCATGGGTGAGCCACTACCTTCTTTCCCAGGAAAAGCTCCTCTTCAGAGCTTTCCTGTCATTTGGCCATCGTCACATCAGTAGGTACTAAGAAAGACTGACTCTGTTCTTGGTAAATCAAAACAAGTGAGACCACTGGGACTGGGACTGTGACTGGCTCTTGGTGCCTGTCTTCCAGGATCAAACGTCCAGAGAGTTCCATCACCAAGGCAGTGAGGTGAGGTCATTTCCTTCAGGAACTGAAAGAGGTCACTGACTTGGCAACCACTTTGTCCTAACAGTTACTTCTAAGGGTCCCATGAGATGGAGGCTGTCCCTACTTCCTGTCACACTTTCACAGTTAGAATGGTATACCAACCATAGGTACCTGAGAACAGCTCTCCACACAGGCCTGGTTTGGTCCTTCTTCTCTACATTAAGAAGGTAGAGGCTGATTCAGACACATCCCTTCATCCTGACCAGATAGTTTGCCATGGAAGATGTCTTTTGCTCTCTCAGGTCCTTCATAGCTTCCTTCATCATCTCAGGGGATCATTTCTGCATATACCTTTGATGTTCTCAGCAGGTGGAAGATCCCCTACATTCCTGTATTGTAAGACCAACTCTGTCCCTCCTCTTCTGTAAAGTTAGATTGAGGGAAAAGTGTATGTTTAGGGTTAATAACATGTTTGATTTGCGTTAGGAATCTTTCTGCCGGATGAATAATGGTATTGGGAGCCTGTGATATTTACAAAAATATATAGGTAACATATAAGTATAAAAACAGAAATCTAGGTAAGATTGGAAGCCAGAAGGGAACTGGGCCCTTGAGTGCGATACTTAGGTTTGAATTATGTTCTGCACATGTGTCTCAGATAAATTGATATACAATGGCATAGGACCTTATACCTTGGATAATTGATTGTCGAAGAGAACATCGAGTCAAAAAACTATAGTCAGTAGCATTAGGAAGATAGTCAGTAGGTTTAGAAAGAAGAGTGAGTATAGTATTTGGACCAAAAGTTCTTTAGCAATAGGGTTTCGGGTAGAGAGTGAATGTAAATATCAGCATATGTGAAGTGTCAGTCACAATGATGAACTGGGGGAAATATGTATGAAAGCAGGTATCAATAAAGATATTACCAAATCAGGCAAAGTATGAAGTGAGTGATAGGATTAGACATTTTCAACATGGTTGAGGTTGAATATATAATCTTAGGAAGAAACAAATATGTAGTCACCAATTTGATTTACATTTGAGAGCATTAGGCAACCTGGACATGGTTCTTTTTAGTAATCCACGCTCCCTTGGCATTTAGGCTTTGATACAATCATGAGTGTGACCTTCGTTTTTTGTGTCCAGAATATTCCTGTGATAAAATCTATATATAGATAAGGTGACATGAGTATTTCTTCCACCATTTCTGGGAGCAATATTTTGAAGACGTATAAATTAGTATTGAAGGGACAAAGAAGAGTACACTGTATCTATTAATATAGAGATAATGCATTAATAGACAATACTGTGAATAAAAAGCATAACTGGTTCCAACTTTAAATAATGGATTGAATTGAATCGTGAACATATAGAGGAAATCTTATATTGATATACAATTATTCATTCCAACCAGTTATACATCTAATGTTAATATTAATGTTATGGTTCACCATGAAGAGTGTGTGAGTTTAGCTTCGAAATTGATTATGGAAATTGAAAATAATGTATTTGGAAAGAAGTCTCATGAAAAGACCAGTCAAGTAACATGGAGGAATACATGTGTTCTGAAGCAAGAAGTGTTTGAAAGTGAAACAAATTCCTATATATTTTAAACTTGTGGAAGAAATACATATCCTATGATGTGCAAAAACTGAAGAAATAGTAATGTACCAGTGTTGGATTAAAATGAAGGTCAATATAGACATCATGTCCCATAGGAATCTACTGGCATTGATGTTAAACTGGGTCAGTTACTGTAGAAATATTAGGATTTGTAAACACCATTGATTGAAATTAGTTTTCAGTACTGGGAAATAAATATGTATTTCAGGTGGATGAATATTTCTGAGAATTATCTTCTGAAAAGTTGATTATAAATTTATATACATGAACATGAATGAATTTACAGAGTGTGTATAAGTCATATACATTTCATATTTTGAGAAATCTGGAGTGTATATATATATATATATATATATATATATATATATATATATATATATTTAAATAAACACAAATATACATTAAAAAGTATCAATATATATGCTAATCGTAATTCATCATGTAATATACATCATTCAAAGATGCAAAATAATTATTATACTGAACATGGATTTATGTATAATATTGTTCTACTGGGAAGCTTACACATAGTTTGAATTTTCAGTTCCCACAGCGTTTAGGAGGACTGATCTCTTCTCACAATTTGTATCTGCCAATTCAGCCAACTCATGAAAATGTACGTGTGATACCAGGTAGGATTCTGTATGTGCATATAAAAATACATGTGCTGAGTAGGCTACAGAGAAAGGGAGACAGGAATTCACATATTTGTGAACTTTATAAACACATGTAAGACTATTTCAATTAAAAATTGAGTAGATTTATAACACCTACCCTTAATCATGCAAAAGGGAAGTCCAACTGTACAGCATGCCTCCTCTGAACTGCTTGTATTTTTATTCTATTTGGGTATTATTCTTCATCATATTAGGATTAGTAGTCAGAGTATAGTCGGGTATGAGTTACTGTCAGGGATTCAGTATTTCGAATGGAAAATTGGAAATGGATCAATGTGTATGCAAATTAGTGTTACACAAAAATTTTCCCACTCTCATTTAGAACAATAACTTGACATTACCTTCACCCCAAGTAAGACACAATTAGAGAAAAAGAGTTAGAAAATCTTTGAATTCATACCTGAAATGAAAACTGCTCCGGATTTCACAAGCTTGGAGATGGTAGAGGAGTTTCCAAAAGTAAGGGACAATGTAAAAACTCCACAAACATGAAGATTTGCCAGCCTAAAGACGTCTGGAGAAACTGCCTCTAAGATGGACAGTTGAAATATATGTATTTTTCAGGAACTTTAGCTTTTTTTCTAGTAAGACCATCAAACGTCTTTATGCATCTCTGTGACCTGGAGGACATGGTTTATAATTTTCCAATGAACATGAAGCAGTAGTGCTGAATTCTCTCTTTGTAGGTGAACTATGGCCACTGGGGGCTATGTGTCTCCCCATGTGGACTGTGAAGCCATTTTATCATCCTCCACTTTTTATAGTGTCTCCTGCTGCACTGAGAGTTTTGTATTTGCTTCATGAAATACAAGGAGTTACACTTGACCACAGTCCTGGAGGGAGTTCTGTCACATATGGTGGGTCAGGGACTGCAGGAGAATGCACCAACAGGACTTGTATACCACATAGGTTGCCTCCGTGACCATAGCAACCTGATTCTGAACATTGCCCTTAAACCTCTCCATATAACATGATGCGTTTACATACAATGTTCTGCTGGCTGCACCATGTCAGTCACAAGCCATTTGGAAGACAATGGCAGATCCACATGACCCCACCACAGATGTTTTATCACACACTTAATCACCTCTGCTCTAGGCCCACTATCCTGCAGGCTCCAAATTACTGGCATCTCTGTTCTACACCATATTCATGAAAGCCTGTTAATCAAGGCACTGTCTGGTACACTCATGATCAGCAACAGGACATCCAAAGGTTCTTCAGTGCCACCTGGTCATTGAAATTTTAAAAATTTCATGGTATTTATCTAGCCAATTTTCAAGGATGAAGTTGGAGGCACTGTTTATTTCAATTCATTCAGGAATCATTCAATGTTGAGGAAGATCATTTCAATGAAAGCTCTGGAGAACTCTCACAGGCAAGGCTTCCCAAAGAGTGGCCAAAAGGTCACATGAAGCAACGCCCATTGAGGTCTAAAATTGAGGTCCATGTGTTTTTTGACTATCAAATATGGCTGCCAAGTCTTTCAGAATTAAATCATGTGATATCCTGTCTGAGATTCCCAGTGCTCTGTGGAAAGCCACCGTGGGCATAGATCTCAGTTTCCAAGGGCGACTCTCATGCGTGGCCTCTTAAAATCCCCACACAATTTATGCCAATTCTTCTTTGATATGTGTTCCAGAACTCAGGCTCTAAGGCGAATGACACCAGAGTTCAAGCCCAGGTGGATCCAGTCATCTCTTCCAACTGCCACAAGAATGACCACAATTAAAACCAAAAGACACCCACATGGCCCTCATCTTCTTAAATATAGACATTCATCATAACCTCTGGCTGGAGGTTACCATGCAGGATGCATCCCAAGAGAGTGTCCAAAATAATGTCGCTTGCCCCTCATTTGCCTAAAGTGATAGTGACATGGACACCCTTCCTGTGAACCAGGAGTGATCAAATAGGCCTGCCATTAATACTGCTCTCCTTCTCCAATTTGAGGCCTACTGACTCTCAGGTATAGATTCTTTATGTGATATGGAATCTTGAGAAAACACAAGCACCTCTGCAGGGATTTGAAGAACTCATTTGACCTAAAGGACTCCTATTCACACTTGATGGAGGTAAAGAACCTAACAGAGGAAGGCAAGAGACTCATCCACAATGAGTGATTTTTTGCCATTTTGGTTTTGATTGCACAAATGGAATCTATCTTTAGATCTACCATGTGCTGAGAATCTAAGCCACAACCTCACACAGGCCCAAAAGGCTGATTCGGACACGTCCCTATTCAAAGCAATTAAGCAAAGAGCCACATGTTATGCCCATTTATTTCCATTTGAAAACAGTTTTCTTCAGGCTTCACAAAGGGGTGGCCTGAGGCAAAGACCTTCTTGACATTCAGGGCAACATAACCATAAGTATGCAAATGAACCAAAGCAGGGTTTCTCCACTGAGAGTTTACTGGTCACACATATATTTGAGTTTTCTAAGATGTTCCCATTCTCTACAGCTATCAAGCACATGGCCATGTCACAGAGCTTGGAGGTGGTACATATCTTGGACTCAAAACCATGGGCCTATTCTTGAGGTTTGCCGGAATTCAGGAAGAAAACAGGAACTTAGAAAGTTAGTAGGTGTTTCCCATGCATAAGGCGAGCCACAGTCTATTCCTAAATCGGGCAGGAAGAATGCTGGGAAGCATTCTACTAGACAGGACACATCCTTGATGCATTCTCTTTTCTAATGTCTACAACCACGGACAGAGTGGGAAACACAGACATAGAAGCACTCGCCTTGTCTAACGACTTACTAGAAACAGTCCACTCCAATCCAAACAAACTGCCTTTCCTACCTATTCTCAGAACATGAGACAAAACCACAAACTCACACCCACACCGACAAAGGCACCTCCTTAACTCAAGTAGGTCTGTGAATATCCAGAGTGTCCTCTGACTGGTGGACCATACTATATTCCCCTGAAATGGCCTGACCTGTGTCAGATCTGGTCTCCTTGGCTAACTCTGTGAAGGTGTCAGGAGCCAGAGGTGAGCCACTACCTGCTTTCTCAGAAACGGCTCCTCTTTAAAGCTTTCCTGGCATTTGGCCATCCTCACATCAGTAGTTACCAAGAAAGACTGACTCTGTCTTTGGTAAATCCAAACAAGTGTGACCACTGGGACTGGGACTGGGACTGGCTATGGGTGACTGGCTTCATGAATCCCAAGTTCAGAGATTTTAATCACCAAGGAAGTGAGGTGAGGTCACTTCCTTCAGGAACTGAATGAGGTTACTGCCTTGGCAACCACTTTGTCCTACCAGTGGCTTCCAAGTGTCACATGAGAAGGAGGCTGCCCCTACTTCCTGTTACACTTTCACAAGATAGAATGGTATATCAATCATAGGCGCCCTGGGACAGCTACCCACACAGGCTGGGTTTGGTCCATTTTCTCTACATTAAGAAGAGAGAGGCTGATTCAGTCAGAACCCTTCATCCTGACCAGGTTGTTTGCCATTGAAGATGACTTTTGCTCTCTCAGGTCTTTTATAGCTGCCTTCATGTTCTTTAGAGATCATTTATGCATGTACCTTTGAGGTTTTCATCAGGTGAAAGATCTCATACAACTCTATCCCTGCTCTTCTGTAAAGTTAGATTGATGGAACAGTGAATGGGTAAGGTTAACAACATGTTTGATTTGGGTTAGAAATCATTCTGCTGGATGAATGATGGTATTTGGAATCTAAAATATTTAAAAGAATATAGAGGTGAAATATAATTATGAAAACAGAAATCTAGTTTAGATTCGAAGACCAGAATGGCATTGGGACCTTGACTGGGATAATTAGCATTGAATTATGTTATGCACAGATGTCTAAGATGAATCTATAATCAATGGCATAGGATCTTCTACCTTGGATGATTGAATGTACAAGAGAACATCGAGTTAAACAGGGATAGTCGGTAGGATTAGGAAGATAGTCGGTAGGTATAGGAAGAAGAGTGAGTATAGTATTTGAAACAAAAGTTCTTTAGCAATAGGGTTTTGGTTAGAGAGTGAATATTTGTCAGCACATGTGAAGAGTCAATCACAATGATGAACTTGGGAAATATGTAGGAAAGCAGATATCAATAGAGACATTACAAAATCAGGCAAACTATAAAGTGATAGGATTAGAATTTTTCAAAGGGTTCAGGTTGAATATATAATCTTAGGAAGAAACACATATGTAGTCACGAATAGGATTGACATTTGAGAGAATTAGGCAATGTGGACATGGATGTTTTTAGTAATCCATGCTCACTTTCCATTTAGGCTTTGGTACAATAATAAGTGTGACCTTTGCATTTGGTGTCCAGAATATTACTGTAATAAAATGTATATGTAGATCAGGTGGCATGCGTATTTCTTCCACCATTTCCGGGAGCAATATTGTGAAGACGAATAAATTAGTATTGGGGGTACAAAGAGGTGTATGCTGTGTCTATGAATATAGAGATTATGCATACATAGATCATACTGGGAAAAAATATAACTGGTTCCAATTAAATAATGGATTGAATTGATATCTGAAAATATATAGGAAATCTTATATTGATAAACAATCATGCATTCCAAAGAGTTATACATCTAATGGTAATCTTAGAGTTATGGTTTATAATGAAGGGTGTTTTGTTTCAAAAGTGATTACTGAAATAGAAAATAATGTGTTTGGAAAGAAGTCTCATGAGAAGACCAGTCAAGAAACATGGAGGAATACATGTGTTCTGAAGCAGAAAGTGATTGAAAGTGAACCAAATGCCTATAAACTTCCTAACTTGTGGAATAAATATATATCCTATTATGTGCATAAACTGAAGAAATAGTAATGTAACAGTGTTGAATAAAAATGAACTTCAAAATACACATCATGTTCCATAGGAATCTACTTGCATTGATGTAAACCTAGGTCAGTTACTGTAGAATGGAAAATTGCAAAATAAATCCAATCTGGAATGGGAAATTCTCAGGAGTTCACAACCTTGGATATGGTGGAGGAGTTTCTCAAAGTAAGGGACATTGTAAACACAACACAAACATGGAGCCCTGCTGGCCTAAAGACTTCTTGAGAAACTGGCTAAGAGGTTGGGCACTTAAATTTATATTGTTGTCTGGAGCTATAGCTTCTTTTGTAGTGAGACCATCAAAGCTGGGTGTGCATCTATGTGACCTGGAGGACATGGTATCTTATTTTATAATGAACATATGGCAGCAGTACTGAATTCCCTCTTTGTAGGTAAACTGTGGCCACTGGGGGCTAAGTGTCTCCCCATGTGGACTGTGAAGCCATTTGTTCATTCTGCATTTTCGTGGTGTTTCTTGCTGCTGCACTGGGAGTTTGGTATTTGCTTAACTAAATGCAAGGAGTTCAACGGGGACAAGTGCTGGTGGCTACCCCTACTTCATGTGACACTTTCACAAGTTAGAATGGTATATCAACCATAGGCACCCGGGAACAGCTCTCCACACAGGCCTTGTTTGGTCCTTCATATCTGCCTACATCTTCTCCAGGGGTCATATCTGCATGGACCTTTGAGGTTCTCAGCAGGTGGAAGGTCCCCTATATTCCTGTATTGTAAGACCAACTCTGTCCCGCTCTTCTGTAAAGTTAGATTGAGGGAACAGTGTATGGTTAGCATTAATAACTTGTTCAATTTGGGTTAGGAATTATTCTGAGGGATGAATAATGATATTGGGAATCTGCTATATTTATAAGAACATAGAGGTGAAATATATGTATGAAAACAGAAATCTAGGTAAGATTTGAAGCCCAGAAGGGAATTGGGCCCTTGATTGGGATACTTAGCATTGAATTACCTTCAGCAGAGATTTCTTGGATAAATCAATATACAATGGCATAAGACTTTGTACCTTGGATGATTGAATTTAGAAGGGAACATCAACTCCAAAAGGGATAGTCGGTAAGATTAGAAAGACACTCGGTAGTTTTCGGAAGAAGTGTGAGTATAGAATTTGGAAAAAAAAAATTCTTTAGCAACAGGGTTTCGATTAGAGAGTGAATGCCAATGTCAGCACATGTGAAGAGTCATTCACAATGATGAACCAGGGAAAAAATGTAGGAAAGCAAATATCAAGGAAGACAATAGGAAATTAGGCAAAGTACAAAGTGATTGTTAGGATTAGACATTTTCAACAGGATTGAGTTTGAATATATAATCTTAGGAAGAAACAAATATGTAGTCACCAAAGAATGACATTTGAGAGCATTAGGCAACCTGGACATGGATGTTTTTAGTAATCCATGTTCACTTTCCATTTAGGCTTTGTAAAATCATAAGTGTGACCTTTGCAGTTTTGTCAAGAATATTACTGTGATAAAATGTATATGTAGATCAGGTGACATGAGTATTTCTTCCACCATTTCCGGGAGCAATATTGAGAAGACGTATAAATTAGTATTGGGGGTACAAAGAGGTGTACGCTGTGTCTGTGAATATAGAGATAATGCATGAATAGACCATACTGTGAATAAATAATATAACTGGTTCCACTTTAAATAATTCATTTAATTGATATCTGAAAATATACAGGAAATCTAATATTGATATAAAATCATTCATTCCAACCAGTTATACATCTAATGGTAATATTAGGTTATGGTTTATCATGAAGGGTGTGTCTGATTTTCTTCAAAAGGATTATGGAAATCGAAAATAATGTGTTTGGAAAGAAGTCTCAAAAAATCCAGTCAAGAAACCTGGAGGAATACATGTGTTCTAAAGCAGGAAGGGATTTAAAGTGAACCAAATGCCTCTAAATTTGTGAACTTGTGGATGAAATATATATGCTATGATGGGCTAAACGTGAAGAAATAGTAATGTAGCAGTGTTGAATAGAAATGAAGTTCAAAATAGACATCATGTCCCATAGGAATCTACTTGCATTGATGTTAAACTGGGTCAGTTAATGTAGAAATGTTAGGATTTGTATGAACCATTAACTGAAGTCAGATTTCAGTAATGGGAAACAAATATGTATTCAAGGTGGATGAATATTTCTGAGAATAATCTTCTGAAAAGTTGATTATAAATCCACATACATGAACATGAATGAATTTAGGGAGTGTATATAATACACATATATTTCATATTTTAAAAAACTTGGAGAGTCACACACACACACACACACACACACACACACAGACACATGCACAGACATTAAAAGTAGCAATATATATGCCAATCGCATTTCATCATGAAATATATATAATCCACATATCGAAAAATATTCATTTTGCTTAACATGGATTCATGTATAATGTTGTTCTACTAGGAAGCTGACATAGGTTGAATTTTCAGTTTCAACAGCGTTTAGGAGGAATGACCTCTACTCACAATTTTTATCTTCCAAGTCAGTAGCCTCAAAAGAAATTATGTGTGATACCAGGTAGGATTCTATATGTGCGTATAAAAACACATGTGCTGAATAGGCTACAGAGAAAAGGAAACAGGAAGTCACATATTCGTTACCTTTAAAAACACATGTAGAACTATTTCAATTAAAAATTGACAATTTTTATAATACCTACCCTTTATCATGCAAAAGGCAAGACCTAGTATACACCAGGCCTCCTCTGAACTGCTTGTATTTCTATTCTCTTTGGGTTATTTTTCTTCACCATATTAGGATTAATCGTCAAAGTCTAGTAGGGTATGGGATAGTGTCAGAGATTCAGTATTTTGGATGGAAAATAGGAAAATGAATCCAATGTGTACGCAAACATATGCTACACAAAAATCTTCCAACTCTCATCAAGAACAATGCCTTGTCATTACCTTCGACCCTAGTAAAACACAATTAGAGGAGAAGAGTTAGAAAATCTGTGAATTCATATGTGGAATAAAATATACTCAGTAGTTCAAAAAATTGGAGGTGGTAAAGGAGTTTCCAAAAGTAAGGGAAAGTTTAAACAGTCCACACACATGGAGCTCTGCTGGCCTAAAGACTTCTTGAGAAAGTCCCTCTGAGGTTGGGCACTTGAAATATATTTTGTTGTATGGAGCTTTAGCTTCCTTTGTAGTGAGACCATCAAAGATGGGTCTGCATCTATGTGACCTGGAGGACATGGTTTCTTATTTTCCAATGAACATGAGACCGTAGTGCTGAATTCTCTCTTCCTAAGTAAACTGTGGACACTGGAACCTAAGTGTCTCCCCGTGTGAACTGTGAAGCCATTTGGTCATCCTCCACTTTTCGTGGTGTTTCTTGCTGCTGCACTGGGAGTTTGGTATTTGCATCACGAAATACAAGGAGTTCAACTGGGACACAGTGCTGGAGGGAGTTCTGTCACGTGTGTATGGTCAGGTTCTGCAGGAGAATGCACCATCCAATATTCTATCTCTCATAGTTTGCCCCCGTGTCCATAGCAACCTGATTCTGAACATTTACCTGAAACCAAACCATATAACAATTTGCCTTTACATATAAGGGTCTGCTGGCTGCACCTTGTGAGTCACAAGCCATTCTATATAAATGCCACATTTTTAATCCATTCATCTAATGAAGGGAATCCAGGTTGGTTCCACAGGCTTGCAATTGTGAATTGTGCTGCTATGAACATCGATTTATCAGTATCTCTGTAGCATGCTCTTTTTAGTTCTTTAGGGAATAGACCGAGAAGGGGAATAGGTCAAATGGTGGTTCCATTCCCAGTTTTCCAAGAAATCTCCATACTGCTTTCCAAATTGGCTGCACTAATTTGCAGTCCCACCAGCAATGTACAGGTCTGCCCTTTTCCCCACATCCTCGACAGCACATGATGGCGTTTGACTTCATAATGGCTGCCGATCTTACTGCAGTGAGATGGTATCTTAGGGTGGGTTTGTTTTGCTTTTCTCTGACTGCTAGAGATGGTGAGCATTTTTTCATGTACTTATTGATTGATTGTATGTCCTCCTCTGAGAAGTGTCTGTTCAGGTCATTGGCCCATTTGTTGATTGGGTTATTCATTTTCTTATTCTTTATTTTTTTTGAGTTCTTTGTATACTCTGGATATTAGGGCTCTATCTGAAGTGTGAGGAGTAAAGATTTGTTCCAAGGATGTAGGCTCCCTATTTACCTCTCTTATTGTTTCTTTTGCTGAGAAAAATGTATTTAGTTTGAGTAAGTCCCATTTGTTGATTCTAGGGATTAACTCTGGTGCTATGGGTGTCCTATTGAGAAATTTGGAGCCCGACACCACAGTATGTAGATGGTGGCAAAAGTTTTCTTCCACCAGATGCAGTGTCTCTGATTTGATATCAACCTCCTAGATCTATTTTGAGTTAACTCTTGTGCATGGTGAGAGGAGGGGATTCAGTTTCATTTTGTTACATATGGAATTCCAGTTTTCCCAGCACCATTTGTTGAAGATGCTATCCTTCCTCCATTGCATGCTTTTAGTCCCTTTATCAAATATAAGATAGCTGTAGTTTTGTGGATTGGTTTCTGTGTCCTCTATTCTGTATCACTGGTCCACCCGCCTGTTTTGTCACCAGTACCATGCTATTTTTGTTACTATTGATCTGTAGTATAGTTTGAGGTCTGGTATCGGTATACTGCCTGATTCACACTTCCTACTTAGAGCTGTTTTTGCTTTTCTGGGTCTTTTATTTTTCCATATGAATTTCATAATTGTTTTATCTATTTCTACAAGAAATGACCTTGAGATTTTGATTGGCATTGCATTAAACCTATAGAGAACTTTTGGTAATATCGTCATTTTGATGATGTTAGTTATGCTTATCCATGAACAGGGTATATTTTTCCATCTTCTAAGATTTTCTTCTATTTCTCTCTTTAGTGTTCTGTAGTTTTCATTGTCTATGTCTTTCACCTCTTTTGTTAGGTTGATTCCCAAGTATTTTATTTATTTTTTTGATGATATTGTGAATGGAGTGATTGTCCTCATTTCCATTTCAGAGGATTTGTCGCTGATATACAAAAATGCCTTTGATTTATGCGTGGTGATTTAATATCCTGTCACTTTGCTGAATTCATTTATTACCTCTAATAGTTTCTTTGTAGACCCTTTTGGGTCTGCTAGGTATAGAATCATGTCTTTTGCAAATAGCGAGAATTGGAGTTCTTCTTTTCCTATTTTAATGACTTAATTTCTTTAGTCTTTCTAATTGCTCTGGCCAGTGTTTCGATAACTATGTTGAACAGAAGGGGTGAGAGAGGGCATCATTGTCTTGCTCCAGATTTTAGGGGGAATACCTTCAATTGTTCTCCATTCAGAATGATGCTAGCCTGAGGCTTAGCAAAGATTGCTTTTACAATATTGAGGTATGATTCTGTTATCCCTAGTTTTTCTAGAGTTTTGAACGTAAAGTGATGCTGTACCTTGTCAAATGCTTTTTCCGCATCTCTCGAGATGATCATATGGTTCTTATTTTTAAGTCTATTGATGTGATGAATAACATTTATTTTTTTCCATATATTTTACCAGCCTTGCATCCCAGGAATGAATCATACTTGATTATGGTGCACATTTTTTTTTATATATATGTTTTTGTGTCTGATTCGCCAGAATTTTTTTGAGGATTTTTGCATTTTTCCTGAAATACCTTGAAAAGTATTGGTTTTTGTTCTTCTTTAAAGGTTTTGTATAATTCTGCTCTATACCCATCCGGTCCTGGGCTTTTCTTAGTTGGTAGTATTTTGATGGTTTCTTCTATTTCCTCAATTGATATTGGAATGTTTAAGTTGTCTATATCCTCCTGACTCAATCTGGGCACATCATATGACTTAAGAAATTTATCAATGCCTTCACTATATTCTATTTTATTGGAGTATATTAATTCAAAATAATTTCTGATTTTCTTCTGTATTTCTGAAGTGTCTCTTGTTATATTTCCTTTTTCATTTCATATGCTAGTAATTTGAGTTCTCTTTCTTCTTCTCTTTGTTAGCATGGCTAAGGGTCTGTCGATTATATTTATTTTTTCAAAAAACCAACGTATTGTTTTGTCAATTTTTTTAATTGTTTCTTTTGTTTCGATTTCATTAATTTCTTCTCTGATTTTAATTATTTGTTGCCTTCTACTTCTTTTGCTGTTGTTTGCTCTTGTTTGTCTAAGATTTTGAGATGAAGTATGAGATCATTTATTTGTTGTTTTTTTCTTTTTCTAAGGAATGAACTCAAGCAATGAATTTTCCTCTTGGAACTGCTTTCAATGTGTCCCATAGATTCCGATATATTGTGTCTGTGTTTTCATTTATCTCTAAGAATTTTTTAATTTCTTCCTTGATGTCTTCTATAACCCATTGATCATTCAGAAATCTATTGTTCATTCTCCAAGTGATGAATGATTTTTCCTTCCTTTTTTTAATCGTTGATTTTTAATTTCATTCCATTATGATCAGATAAAATGCATGGTATTATCTCTACTCCTTTTTATTGTCTAAGAATTGCCCTGTGACATAATATATGATGTATTTTTGAGAAGGATCCATGTTCTGCTGAGAAAAAGTGTAACTTCTTGATGATGGGTTGTATATTGTATATATGTCAATTAAGTCTAGGTTATTAATTGTGATATTGAGTTCTATAGTTTCCTTATTCAACTTTTGTTTGGAAGATCTGTCCAGTGGTGAGAGAGGTGTGTTCATGTCTCCCATGATTACTGTATTGTGGTCTATTAGACTCTTGAAATTGAGAAGAGTTTGTTTGATGAACAAAGCTGCACCATTGTTTGTGGCATATATATTTATGATTGTTATGTCTTGTTGGCGTATGGTTCCCTTGAGTAGTATGTAGTGTCCTTCTTTATCCCTTTTGATTAACTTTGGCTTGAAATCTATTTTATTTGATATGAGTATGGACACTCCTGCTTGTTTCCGAAGTTCATAAGACTGATATGATTTTTCCAAGTATCACCCTCAGTCTATGTATGTCTTTTCCTATAAAATGCGTCTCCTGTAGGCAGCATTTTGTTGGTTCTTGTTTTGTGATCCATTCTACTAGCCTGTGTCTCTTAATTGGTGAGTTTAAGCCATTAAGATTTTTGGTTATTATTGAGATATGGGTTGTTCTTCCAGCCATATTTGTTTATTTATGTTACTAAACATAGTTTGTTTTCCTCTTTGATTATTTTCCCCCCTTTAATGTCCTACCTCCCACTGTTGGTTTTCATTGGTATTTTCCATTTCCACTTCCTGTAATGTTTTGCCGAGGATGTTTTGAAGAGATGGTTTTCTAGCTGCAAATTCTTTTCACTTTTGTTTATCGTGGAAGGTTTTAATTTCATTTTCCATCTGAAGCTTAATTTCGCTGGATACATGATAATTGGTTGGAACCCATTTTCTTTCAGTGCTTGAAATATGTTATTAAAGGATCTTCTAGCTTTCAGAGTCTGTGTTGAAAGATCAGCTGTTATCCTGGTTGGTTTACCACTAACTATAATCTGCTTCCTTTCTCTTGTAGCTTTTAAAATTCTCTCCTTATTCTGTATGTAGGTTATCTTCATTACAATGTGTCTAGGTGTGGATCTCTTATGATTTTGCACATTCGGCGTCCTGTAGACTTTTAGGATTTGGGATTTTGTCTCATTCTTCAAGTCTAGGAATTTTTCTCCTATTATTTCATTGAATAGATTGCTCACTCCTTTGGTTTGGACCTCTATACTTTCCTGTATCCCAATGACTCTTATGTTTATTCTCTTTATGTTATCCCATATTTCTTGCAGTTTTGCTCATGGTTTCTTAACAGTCTTGCTGAGCTGTATATGTTCTTTTTGAGTTGAAATACTTTGTCTTCATTGTCTGATGTTCTATCTTCTAAGTATTCTGCTCTGATGGTAGTATTCTCAATTGAGTTTTTAAGATGGTTCATTACTTCCTGCATTTCTAAGATTTCAGTTCGTTTGTTTTTTATAACCTCTATCTCCCTGTATAGTTGATCTTTGCTACTTGGATTTTTTTATGTAATTCATTGTCGAAGTGATCTTTCATTGACTGATTTTTGCTGTCTAATGTCTTCCTTGAGATTCCAGATCACCTGAAGCATGTATATCCTGAATTCTTTATCTGACATTCCATATGCTGCATCTATTACCTCTTCTAAAGTTGAGTTGACCTGCATTGCTTGTGGTCCTTTCTTTCCTTGTCTTTTCATACAGCTTGCGTTTCTTTCTGCTTGGTGAAACTGTTGTGTTTTTGTAATTTTCCCCCTGTATATTTATATTGCTCTTGTATTGTGGAAAAGTCTCCATTGCAGGTGCGGTTGGCGGCTGTGCTGCTCCTCCAATTGGGGTGATCTGTCTACCATGCTGACCGGCCGCTAGGCCTGTTCTGCCAGTCGGTCGTACGTCTGCCTACCTTGCAGGCATGGGTGTCGGCTCTGCTCTGCCCCTACTCCAATTGGGGTGACGTGACTACCACGCCGGTGGGTCGCTGGGCCTGTTCCAGGCACAGGCGGCAGCTCTGCTCTGCACCTCTGGCTTGATGACAAAATGAGAGAGACTCAGATGTTTGTGACTCACTTTCTTTACCAGGAGACCAACTATTTCTCTCGCCGCTGGTATCGATGAAGTTATCTCCTCCACTGCTTTGTGATCACATCAGATGTCTGCCATGTTGGTATCCCATGTAAATGGCAGCATTTCATTCCCTTTGTCGGGTGATCAAAGCAACGGGTGAGTCCTGACCGGCCCTCACAAGCCCCGTCTCAATCCTGTTGCCACTGTCTATGAAGGCTCAGTTGGCATTTACCTCTACAGTATTCAGCAGGACCCAGACCAAGAAACAGTTTCCCCAGGTTCTTTAGCCCTGGGCCAGAGCAGTTCCGGGACCCGGAATTCAGCCGCTCCGGGCTCGGTGTATGTTCTGATAGGAGAACGATCCAAGAAGCAATTTTCATGGGTTCTTTAGCACTGACCCTGAGTAATTTGTCTGCAAGATGAAGGCGAATGGCAGCCTGAAATTACCTATTCTGTATCTGAATGAGCTGTGATCAGTCAAAAACAGGGATGGTGACATCAGCTCTCCAAGATGGTGACCGCTATCTTCCTCTGTGGTCTCACCGGTGTGGAAAACCGAATTGGACCGCTTCCTTCCCCCATTTCAAACCCAGAATTCAGCACTGAGCACAGTGATTGCCCAGATGGCAGTAGCCCGCAAAATCCACAGACTGTATCTTTGTGTTGCTCTCTCGTCGTTTCCCAGCGCGCATTGCAGACACTAGCCGTGGGGCGATTTGCTAAATAAGCAGCGTGACCCTCCGTGAGGATAAATTGCTGGTGTTTCAGTCCCCGTAGCTGGTCCTTGTGCAATGGAAATCCTTCCTGTAGGTTTTGGAGCACACCAATTTTCCTGGAAATTTCTAATAAGATAGATTTTAGCCGTTCTAACTCGTCCTTCTCCTGCAAAGTGACGCGGTACAGGTGGGTAATGAACTCCCATCGCTGCCATAATATGATCCCCTGAAGTTAGTTTTCAGTACTAGGAAACAAACATGTATTTCAGGTGGAAAAATATTTCTGAGAATAATCTTCTCAAACGTTGATTATAAATCCAAATACATGAATATGAATGAATTTAGTTAGTGTATAATAAGACACATATATTTTATATTTTGAATAATCAGCAGAGTGAATACACACACACACACACACACACACACACACACACACACACACACACCTAAATACAGACATTACAAAGTAGCATTATGTATGGCAATCGAAATTCACCATGAAATATATATCATCCACAGATCCAAAAATATTGATTTTACTAAATATGGATTTATGTTGTTCAACTAGGAAGCTCACCCATAGGTTGAATTTTCAGTTCCAACAGCATTTAGAAGAAGTGTTTTCTTCTAACAATTTGTAATTGCAAAGTCAGTTACCTCACAAATATGTACGTGTGATACCATGTAGTATTCTATATGTGCATATAAAAATGCATGTGCTGAATCGGCTACAGAGAAAGGGAGACAGGAATTCACATATTTGTTAACTTTAAAAACACATAGAGAACTATTTTAACTACAAATTGACAAGATTTATAACACCAACCCTTTATCATGCAAAAGGAAAGTACAACTATACACCATGCCTCCTCTGAACTGGTTGTATTTCTATTCTGTGTGGGTTATTTTACTCCATCATATTAGGATTAGTATTCAGAGTCTAGTAGGTTTTGGGTTAGTGTCAGGGATTCAGTATTTCGAATTGAAAATAGGAAAATAAATTCAATATTTATGCAAATATGTGATACAAAAAAATGTTCCCACTCTCATCCAGAACAATGCCTTGACATCATCTTCGCTTAAAGTAAGACACAATTAGAGGACATGATTTACAAAAATCTGTGAATACATATCTGGAATGGAATATGCTCAGGAGTTCATATACTTGGAGGTGGTATAGGAGTTTCCAAAAGTAAGGGACAGGGTAAACACTCCACAAACATGGAGCTCTGCTGGCCTAAAGACTTTTGAGAAACTGCCTCTGAGTTTGGGCACTTGAAATATATGTTGCTGTCAGGAGATTTAGCTTCCGTTCTAGTTAGACCATTATAACTGGGTCTGCATCTATGTGACCTGGAGGACATTGTTTCTTATTTCCCAATGAACATGAGGCAGCAGTGCTGAATTTTTTCTTTGTAGGTAAACTGTAGCCACTGTGCGCTAAGTGTCTCCTCGTCTTTACTGTAAAGCCATTTTTTCATCCTCCACTTTTTGTGGTGTTTCTTGCTGCTGCACTGGGAGTTTGGTATCTGTTTCTTGAAATACAAGGAGTTCCACTGGGACAAAGTGCTGGAGGGAATTCTGTCACATGTGGTGGGTCAGGGTCTGCAGGAGAATGCACCAAGCAAGCTTCTTTCCCACAGAGCTTGCCCCATTGACCATAGCAACCTGATTCTGAATATTGTCCTGAAACCTCTCCATATAACAAGATGCTTTTACATACAAGGGTCTGCTGGATGCAAAATGTCAGTCACAAGCCATTTGGAAGCCAATGGCAGATAAACATGGCCTCACCACAGATGTTATTTCAGACACCTCCCCATCACTGCTCTAGGCCAACTACTCAGCAGGCTCCAAATTACTGGCATCTCTGTTCTACAGCATTTTCGTGAAACCAAGTCAATCAAGGCACTGTCTGGTATACTCATGATCAGCAACAGGAATCCAAAGTTTCTCCAGTGCCACTTGGTCAAGGGAATTTCAAAAATTTGGTGGTATTTATCTAGCTATTTTTTAAGGATGAAGTTGGAGGCACTGTAGGTTTCCAATCATTCAGGAACCATTAAATGGCGAGGAAACTCATTTGAACAAAAGAAATGGAGAACTATCACAGGCAAAGCTTCCCAAAGTGTGGCCAAAAGGTCACATGAAGCCAGGCTCATTGAGGTCTACAATGTGAGCTCCATGTGTGTTATGACTCTCAACTATGGCTGCCAAGTCTTTAACAATAAAATCGTGTGATATCCTGGCTGAGATTACTTATGCTCTGTGGAAAGCCACCCTGGGCCTAGATCTCAGTTTCCAAGGGCGAATCTCATGTGTGGCCTCCTAAAATCTCAACACAAGTCATGGCAATACTTATCTGAGGACAGTTCCACAACTCAGTCTCCAAGGGGAATCACACCAGAGTTCAAGCCCAGGTGGAACCAGACATCTCTTCCAACCGCCACACAAATGACCACAATTAAAAACAAAAGACTCCCACATGGCACTCATCTTCTTCCATATAGACACTAATAATAACCTCTGGCTTGAGGTTTTCATGAGTGGCACAGACCAACACAGTGTTCAAAATAAGCACCCTCGCACCTCATTTGTCACAAGTCAGGGTTGCCTGGACACCCTTCCTTTGAACACGGAATGATCATAGAGCCCTGCCTTTAATACTGCTCCACAATTCCAATTTGAGGCTTACTGACTGTGGGATTTAGATTCTTTATGTGAACTGGAGTCATGAGTAATCACAAGCACCAGTGGGCTAGACTCTGCAAGGCATTGAAGTACTCATTTGATGCAAAGGATCCCTATTCTCACTTGATGGAGATCAGGAAACTTACAGAGGAAGGCGAGAGACGTAGTCCACAATAAATGCTTTTTGGACATTTTGGATTTGGGTGCACACATGGGATCTTTCTTTAGGTCCATTAGGTGCTGAGTATCTAAGCCACAGCCTCACACAGGACCAAGTGGCCAATTCAGACACATCCCTTTCCAAACAATTAAGCAAAGAGCCCCAGGTGATGCCCATTCATTTCCATTTGAAAACTGTTTTCTTCAGGCTTCACAAAGGCGTGGCCTAATCAAAGACCTTCCTGTTATTCAGTGCAACAGAAGAATAGGTATGCAAAAGGCCCAAAGCAGGGTTTCTCCACAGAGACTTTACTGGTCACATTGATATCTGAGTTTTCTGAGATGCTCCAATTCCCTTCAGCTATCCTGTACATGGCCATGTCCCAGAGCTTGGAGGTGGTACATATCTTGGACACATAACCATGAGCCTATTATGGTTAGTGGCCAGAATTCAGGCAGAAAACAGGAACTTAGGAAGACAGTAGGTGTTGCCCATCCAGAAGGCAAGCCAAGTCCATCTATAAATTGGGAAGGATGAATGCTGGGAAGCTTTCTACTAGACAGAACACATCCATTGATGCATGCTCTTTCTAATGTCTTCATCCACGAACACAGTGGGATACCCAGACATAGAAACACACTCCTTGTCAAACGACTTTCTAGAAACCATCCACTCCAAAATGAACATACTGCCTTTCCTACCTATTCTCAGAAAATGAGACAAGACCACAAACTCACACCCAACCCACAAAGGCACCTCCTTCCCCCAAGTAGGTCTGTGACTATCCGGAGTGTTCTCTTACTGGTGGGCCATACTATGTTCCCAGAAATGGCCTGTCCTGTCTCAGATCTGGTCTCCTTGGCCAACTCTGTGAGGTTATTAGGAGCCAGCGGTGAGCCATTACATGGAGATGACTTTTTCTCTCTCAGGTCATTCATAGCTGCATACATCTTCTCCAGGGATCATTTCTGTATGGACCTTTGAGGATCTTAGCATGTGGAAGATCTGCTACATTCCTATATTGAAAGACCAACTCTTTCTCTAATCTTCTGTAAAGTTAGATTGAGGGAACAGTGTATGGTTAGGATTAATAACATGTTCGATATGAGTTAGGAATCATTCTGCAGGAATGATTGGGAAGCTGCAATATTTACAAGAAAATATAGGTGAAATATTAGTATGAAAACAGAAATGTAGGTAAGATTTGAAGCCCAGAAGGGCATTGGGCCCTTGATTGGGATACTTAGATTTGAATTATTTTCTGCAGAGATGTCTCAGATAAATTCAGTATAATGGCATAGGACCTTGTACGTTGGATGATGGAATGTTGAAGAGAACTTCTAGTCAAAAAGGGATAGTTGAAATTATTAGAAAGATATTCAGTTTCAGAAAGAAGAGTGAGTATAGGTTTTGGACAAAAGTTCTCCAGCAATAGGGTTTCGGATAGAGAGTGAATTTAAATGTGAGCACATGTGAAGAGTCAGTCACAATGATGAACTGGGGAAAATATGTCGGTAAGCAGATATCAATAGAGACATTAAGAAATCAGGAAAAGTATAAAGTGAGTGATAGGATTAGATATTTTCAACAGGGTTGAGTTTGAATATATAATCTAAGGAAGAAAAAAATATGTTGTCACAAATAGGATTGACATTTGAGAACATTAGGCAACATGTACATGGATGTTTTTAGTAATCCATGCTCACTTTCAATTTAGGCTTTGGTACAATCATATGTTTGACCTTTGCATTTTGGGTCCCGAATATTACTGTGATAAAATGTATATGTAGATTGGGTGACATAAGTATTTCTTATACCATTTCTGAGAGCAATATTTTGAAGATGTATAAATTATTATTGGCGGTACAAAGATTTGTACTCTGTGTCTATGAATATAGAATTAATGCATGAATTGACAATACTGTGAATAAATAATATAACTGTTTCCACTTTAAATAATGGATTGAATTGATATGTGAAAATATACACAAAAACTTATATTGATATACAATCATTCATTCCAACCAGTTACACATCTAATTGTATAATTGCGTTATGTTTTATTATAAAGATTGTGTGAGATTTGCTTCAAAAGTGATTATGGAAATCGAAAATAATGTGTTTGGAAAGAAGTCTCATTAAAAGACCAGTCAAGAAACCTGGAGGAATACATGTGTTCTGAAGCAGTAAGTGATTGAAAGAGAAACAAATGCCTATAAATTTGTGAATTTGTGGATGAAATATATATCCTATGATGTGCATGAACTGAAGAAATATTAACGAACCAATGTTGAATAAAAATGAACATCAAAATACACACCATGTCCCATAGGAATCTAATTGCATTGATGTTAAACTGGGTCAATTACTGTAGAAATATTAGTATTTGTATGCACACTCACTGAAGTTAGTTTTAAGTACTAGAAAACAAATATGTAGTTCAGGTAAATGAATACTTCTGAGAATAATCTTGTGAAATTTTTATTATAAATCCACATACATGAACATGAATGAATTTCGGTAGTGTATATAAGACACATATATTTCATATTTTGAAAAATCTTGGGAGTGTATATATATATATATATATATATATATATATATATATATATATATATAATATATATATATATATAAACACACACCCAAAACACACACAGAGATATTAAAAAGTACCAATATATAAGCCAATCAATATTCATCATGAAATATATAACATCCACAGATGCAAAATAATTTATTTTACTGAGCATGGATTTATGTACAATGTTGTTCTCCTAGGAAGCTCACACATAGGTTGAATTTTCAGTTCCAACTGCTTTTAGGAGGAGTGATCTTTTCTCACAATTTGTATCTCCAAGTCAGCCAAGTTACAAAAATGTACGTGTGATACCAGGTAGGATTCTATATGTGCATATAAAAATACATGTGCTGAATAGGCTACAGAGAAAGGGCATATAAAAATACATGTGCTGAATAGGCTACAGAGAAAGGGAGACAGGAATTCACGTATTTGTTAACTACAAAAACCCATGGTGAACTATTTTAATTAAAAATTGACTAGATTTATAACACCTACAATTTATCATGCAAAAGGCAAATCCAACTATACACCATGCCTCCTCTGAACTGTTTGTATTTCACTTCTGTTTGCATTATTTCTCTCCACCATATTAGGGTTAGTAGTCAGAGTCTAGTAGGGTATGGGTTAGTGTCAGGGATTCAGTATTTTGAATGTAAAATAGGAAAATGAATCAAATGTGTATGCAAATATGTGCTACACAAAATCTTCCTACTCTCATTCACAACAATACCTTGACACTATCTTTGCCCCAAGTAAGACAAAATAAAAGAAGAAGATTTAGAAAATCTGTGAATACATATCAGGAATGGAACATGGTTACGAGTTCACAATATTGGAGGTGGTAGAGGAGTTTCCAAAAGTAAGGGACAGGGTAAATACTGCACAAATATGGAGATCTGCCAGCCTAAAGACTTCTGGAGAACCTGCCTCTGAGGTTGGCCACTTGAAGTATATGTTGTAGTCAGGACCTATGGCTTCCTTTCTAGTGAGACCACCAAAGCTGGGTCTCCATCTATGTGACCTGCAGAACATGGTTTCTTATTTTCCAAAGAACATGAGGCAGCAAGGCTAAATTCTCTCTTTGTAAGTAAACTCTTGCCACTGAAGGCTAAGTGTGGCCCCGTGTGGACTGTGAAGCCATTTGGTCATCCTCCACTTTTCATGGTGTCCTTGATGCTGCACTGGGAGTTTGGTATTGGCTTCAGGAAATACAAGGAATTCAACTGGGTCACAGTGATGGAGGGAGATCTGTCACGTGTTGTGCGTCAGGGTCTACAGGAGAATGCACCAACCAGGCTTCTATCCCACATAGCTTGCCCCCTTGACCATAGCAACCTGATTCTGAACATTGCCCTGAAACCTCTCCATTCAACAAGATGCCTATACATACAAGGGTCTGCTGGCTGCACCATGTCAGTTACAAGCCTTTTGGCAGATCCACATGACCCCACCACAGAAGTTTTATCACAGACCTGCAAAACACTGCTCTAGGCCCACTACTCAGCAGACTTTAACTTATTTGCATCATTGTTCTACACCATTTTCATGAAACCCAGTCAATCAAGGCACTGTCTGGTACACTCATGATGAGCAACAGGAAATCCAAAGTGTATCCAGTGTCACCTGGTGATGGGAATTTCAAATTTTTATGATGTTTATCTAGCCATTTTTCAAGGATGAGGTTGGAGGCACTGTGGGATTTAATTCATTCTGGAAACATTAAAAGGTGAGAAAGCCCATTTCAATGAAAGATCTGGAGAACTCTCACAGGCAAGACTTCCCAAAGAGTGGCCAAAAGATCAAATGAAGCCAGGCCCATTGAGGTCTACAATGTGAGGTCCATGTGTGTTTTTACTCTCAACTATGGCTGTCAAGTCTTTCAGAATAAAATCATGTGATATTCTGGCTCAGATTCCCAGTGCTCTGTGGGAAGCCCCCCGGGCCTAGATCTCAGTTTCCAAAGGCCAGTACCATGTGTGGCCTCCAAAAATCCCAACACAATTCATGGCAATACATCTCTGCAGTCATTTCCAGAACTCAGTCTCTAAGAAGACTCACACCAGAGTTCAAGCCAAGGTGGACCCAGTCATCTCTTCCATCAGCCAAACAAATGACCACAATTAAAACCAAAACACTCCCACATGGCTCTCAACTACTTCCACATAGACACTCATCATAACCTCTGGCTGGAAGTTTCCATGAGGGGTGCAGCTGAAGACAGTATCCAAAATATGCTCCCTACCCTCATTTGTCTAATGTCAGGGTGGCTTGATAACCTATCTGTGAACAAGGAGTGATCAATTAGGCCTGCCATTAATACTGCTCTGCTTCTCCAATTTGAGCCTTATGTCTGTGGGGTTTAGATTCTTTATGTGAATTGGAGTTATGAGAAAATCCAAGCACCTATGGGCTTGCCTCTGCAGGGCTTTGAAAAACTTTTTGAACCAAAGATACCTATTCTCACTTGATGGAAGTCAGGAACCTTACAGAGGAAGGCGAGAGACTTCATCCACAAGACTGCTCTTTTTCCATTTTGGTTTTGGATGCACACATGAGATCTTTCCTTAGATTCATCAGGTGGTGAGAATCTAAGTCACAGCCTCACACAGGGCCAAGAGGCTGATTCAGACACATCCCTTTCCACGGCAATTAAGCAAAGAGCCACAGGTGATGCTCATTATTTTCCATTAGACAACTGTTTTCTTCAGGTTTCACAAAGGGGTGGACTGAGGCAAAGACCTTCCAGACATTCAGGGCAACGGAACAATAGGTAAACAAAAGGCCCAAATCAGTGTTTCTCCACTGACACTTTACTGGTCACACTGATATCTGAGTTTTCTGAGTTCCTCTCCATTCCCTTCAGCTATCCAGTACAAGGCCATGTTATAGAGTTTGGAGGTGGTACATATCTTTTACACAAAACCATGAGCCTATTCTTGAGAGTGGCCAGAATTCAGGAAGAAAACAGGAACTTAGGAAGATAGCAGGTGTTGCCCATTCATAAGGAAAGCCGTAGTCCATTCATAAATTTGGCAGGATGAATGCTGAGAAGCTTTCTACTAGACAGAACAATTCCATTGATGCATTCTCTTTTCTAATGTCTATAACCACAGACACAGTGGAATACACAAACCCACAACCACACCCACAAAGGCAACTCTTTCCTCCAAGTTGGTCTGTGACTATCCAGAGTGTCCTCTGACTGGTGGGCCATACTATGTTCCCCAAAATTGCTTGTCCTGTCTCAAATCTGCTTTCCTTTGCTAACTCTGTGAAGTAGTCAGGAGTCAGCGGTGAGCCAATACCTGCTTTATCAGGAAAGAATTATCTTCAGAGCTTCCCTGGCATTTGGCCATCCTCACATCAGTAGGTAAGTGCCGCAGCCCGGCTGGCTGGGCAAAATAACTGGAGGGGTGACGAACAACTTGGGTAGACTGATGCAGCAGGAGTGGAAGCCAATTATTGTTGAATAAGAGCGGTATTTATACATTTTACCCAGCCTATCTAATTAGCATGAAATAGATACAGCAGTCAAACAATAAGGAATCTCCACACTTAATGGCTCGCTTTTGTTACTTCACAAACCACTCCCTCTGGCATTTTGCCAGGCGCCATCCAGACTTTTTTACAGACTCTAACATTTCTCTGGCAAAATAACAGGTGCCAATCTGACTTGTTTACAGACCTTAACAGGTAAGAAGAAAGACTGACTCTGTCTTTGGTAAATTCAAACAAGTGAGACCACTGGGACTGGGATTGGTAATGGCTCTGGGTGCCTGGCTTCCTGGATCCCAAGTTCAGAGACTTTCATCATCAAGGAAGTGAGGTGTGGTCACTTCTTTCAGGAACTGAATGAGGTAACTGCCTTGGCAACCACTTTGTCCTAACAGTTGCTTCCAAGGGTCCCATGAGATGGAGGCTGCCCCTACTTCCTGTGACACTTTCATATGTTAGAATGGTATATCAACCATACGCACCTGGGAAGAGCTTTCCACACAGGCCTGGTTTGGTCTATTCTACATTAAGAAGAGTGAGGCTGATTCAGACACATTCCTTCATCCTACCAGGTTCTTTGCCATGGAGATGTCTTTTGCTCTCTCAGGTCCTTCATAGCTGCCTACATCTTCTCCAGAGATCATTTCTGCATGTACCTTTGATGTTCTCAGCAGGTGGAAGATCCCATACATTCCTGTATTGTAAGACCAACACTGTCGCTGCTCCTCAGTAAAGTTAGATTGAGGGAACAGTGTATGATTAGTGTTATTAACATGTTCGATATGGGTTAGGAACCATTCTGCTGGATGAATAATGGTATTGGGAACCTGTGATATTTATAAGAATATAGAGGTGAAATATATGTACGAAAACAGAAATCTAAGTAAGATTTGAAGCCCAGAACTTCATTTGTCCCTTGATTGGGATACTTAGCGTTGAATTACATTCTGCACAGATGTTTCAGATAAATCGATATACAATGGCATAGGACCTTTCACCTTGGATGATTGAATGTAGAAGAGAACATCCAGTCAAAAAGTGATAGTCGGTAGGATTAGGAAGATAGTCGGTAGGTTTAGGAAGAAGAATGAGTGTAGGATTTGGAACAAAAGTTCTTTAGAAGTAGGGTATTGCTAAGAGAGTGAAAGTAAATATCAGCACATGTGATGAGGAAGTCACAATGATTAACTGGGGAAAATATGTAGGAAAGCAGATATCAATAGAGACATTACAAAATCAGGCAAAGTATAAAGTGAGTGACAGGATTAGACATTTTCAACATGTTTGAGTTTGAATATATAATCTTTGGAAGAAACAAATATGTAGTCACCAATAGGATTTTCATTTGAGAGCATTAGGCAACCTGGACATGGATGTTTTAGTAATCCATGTTCACTTTCCATTTAGGTTTTGTACAATCATAAGTGTGACCTTTGCTTTTTGTGTCCAGAATATTACTGTGATAAAATGTATATGTAGATCAGGTGACATGGGTATTTCTTCCACCATTTCTGGGAGCTGTATTTTGAGGACGTATAAATTAGTATTGGGGGTACAAAGAGGTGTACCTGTGTCTATGAATATAGAGATAATTCGTGAATAGACTGTACTGTGAATAAATAATATAACTGGTTCCACTTTAAATAATGGATTGAATTGATATCTGAAACTAAGTAAGAAATCTTATATCGATATACAACCATTCATTCCAACCAGTTATACATCTAATGGTAATATTAGTCTTATGGTTTATTGTGACGGGTTTGTGCGTTTTGCTTCAAATGTGATAATGGAAATCGAAAATAATGTTTTTGGGAAGAAGTCTCATGAAAAGAGCAGTTATGAAACATGGAGGAATACATGTGTTCTCAAGCAGGAAGTGATTGAAAGTGAAACAAATGCCTATAAATTTGAGAAATTTTGATGAAACATATATGCTATGATGTGCATAAACTGAAGATAGTAATGTACCAGTGTTGAATAAAAATGAACGTCAAAATACACATCATGTCTCATAGAGTCTACTTGCATTGATGTTCAACTGGGTCAGTTACTGTAGAAATATTAGGATTTGGGGGGAATTAATAATACAATTTATTTTAGCACTAGCATGCCACAGAATGTAGAGGAAAGATCAATGGATTTTTAGTTATAGCACTAATAATCTAACATTTAGTGACTATTTTGGATAGTCTAGAAATTACATAAGGCTATGTAACATATTTTTTTATTTAACATTCATCAAAGCTTGGAATTTTGTAATATTTCTTCTTTTTTCTTTTTTTATTTTTTCAGTTGTTGATTGACCTTCATTTTGTTTATTTGTATGTGGTGCTGAGAATAGAACCATGTGCCTCACACATGCTAGAAAAGCATGTTACCTCTGAGCCACAAACCCAGCCCCTCCACTTCTACCTTAACATCATACACTCATGTCCCTCTTCTTTACTCACTTTCTTCCTCATTTTCCCCCTTCTCTCCCTTCCTTTTTGGTTTCCCCTCCATATCTATTTTTCTCTCATGTCATTACAAACAGTAGTATGCTATGAAATTTAAATTTAAGACGGTTTTTTATAGTCATTCTTTTTCTTGAGAAAATTTAAAAATTATAATCACCTGATAGATATATTACAATACATTTATTATACATATGTATCTATATTCATGCATATGCATTACATATATTATATATATATATATATATATATATATATATATATATATATATATATATATTCAAAAGTACTTTGATTTTCCTGTTAGAAATAATATAGTCCAAGTCTTTCTTAATTCTCAATTCTTCCATAATTAACATCTTACAGTGAAAATCAAATAAACATATTTAAGTAAACAGGTATCATTCTTATTTATCAATACTGATAATTTAATGTTTTATATCACATTAAGCTGTAATGTGGCATATTAACTCTTATGAATTAGAGAAATTTTATTTGAACAACCTATTATTTAATGACCATATGCACTGACATTTTAAATGGCTTTCTTGTGATTTCAATTTCTATCAATTGTGTATTAATTGCAAATACTTATTTTAGTACTTTTCATGTTCATAATTGATATAAAGTCAATTGTTTAATTCTTCTTGTAAGTAGTTACTTATTACAGTAGGGACATTATTAATAATACTATATCTTTATAAGAAAAATGGTACAAATTTATTTTCATGCAAAATTAAGAATAATTGTATGCTCTAGATGTTTGATTGTTGATACATATAACAAAGAGCTTTTGATGAGTCTCTTCCCCAGTAAAACATAAAATGCAAAGATATAGTTAGGTTTGTATGTCCAAATAAAGATAAGAAAAAATACACATTATCAGCTAGAAACTATTAAATAAAAGATGAAAAGAACAATCCAACACATTGTACGAACTTGTCAGATGAGGTAGTATTCTGGAAGAATAGCCTAAGACTAGACCTTGTCCATGACAAAATATTCACGAAAAAAATGAATTATGAAAAGTGTAGAAAATGCTATGAATTTTTCATGAAGTTAGGTGAATTATCCTTTAATCTCAATTTATGTGCATTTTCTGGTAAAATAAATTTGTGATATTCACAAAACAAAGTTTCTGTATAGCAAAATGAATACATCTGAACCCATTTTTAGCTGATTTCTTCCCACTAAATTTTAAAACTTTATTTATTTATTTATTTTTATTGGTTGTTCAAAACATTACAAAGCTCAAGATATATCATCTTTCATACATTTGACTCAATTGGGTTTTGAACTCCCATTTTTTCCCCAAATACGAATTGTAGAATCACATCGGTTACACATTCACATTTTTACATAATGGCATATTAGTGACTGTTGTATTCTGCTACCTTTCCTATCCCCTACTATCCACTCTCTCCTCCCCTCCCATCTTCCCTCTCTACCTCATCTGCTATTGTTCAATTCTCTCCATTGTTTCCCCCTCACTTCCCCTCACAACATCTTATATGCAATTTTGTGTAACATTGAGAGTTTCCTACAATTTTCATAAGCTTTCCCTTCTCTCTCCCTTTCTCTCCCCCCATTCGTCTTTGTTTAATGTTAAACTTTTCCTCATGCTCTTCCTCCCTGTTCTGTTCTTATTTGCTCTCTTTATAACAGAGAAGACATTTGGCATTTGTTTTTTAAGGATTGGTTAGCTTCGCTTAGCATAATATGCTCTAATGCCATCCATTTCCCTGCAAATTCTATGATTTTGTCATTTTTTGTGCTGTGTAATACTCCATTGTGTATAGATGCAACATTTTTTTTATCTATTAATCTATTGAAGGGCATCTAAGTTGGTTCCACAGTCTAGCTATTGTGAATTGTGCTGCTATGATCATTGATGTGGCAGTATCCCTATAGTACGCTCTTTTAAGATCCTCAGAGAACATTCCAAGAAGGGTGATAGCTGGGTCAAATGGTGGATCCATTTCCAGCTTTTCCAGGAATATCCATACTTCTTTCAAAATTGGCCTCACCAATTTGCAGTCCCACCAGCAGTGTACAAGTGTATCCTTTTCCCCAAATCCTCGCCAACACTTATTGTTGTTTAACTTCATAGTGGCTGCTGATCTTACTGGAGTCAGATGGTATCTTAGGGTGGTTTTGATTTGCATTTCTCAGACTGCTAGAGATGGTGAGCATGTTTTCATGTACTTGTTGATTGATTGTATGTCCTCCTCTGTGAAGTGTCTGTTTAGGTCCTTGGCCCATTTGTTGATTGGGTTATTTGTTATCTTATTGTTTAATATTTTGAGTTCTTTGTATATTTTGGATATTAGGGCTCTATCTGAAGTGTGAGGGGTAAAAATTTGTTCCCAGGATGTAGGCTCTCTATTTACCTCTCTTATTGTTTCTCTTCTTGAGAAAAAACTTTTTAGTTTAAGTAAGTCCCATTTGTTTATTCTTGTTATTATCTCTTGGGCTATTGATGTCTTATTAAAGAATTTGGAGCCCGACCCCACAGTATATAGATCATCGCCAACTTTTTCTTCTATGAGACGCAGTGTCTCTGATTTGATATCTAGCTCCTTGATCTATTTTGAGTTAACTTTTGTGCATGGTGAGAGAACGGGATTCAGTTTCATTTTGTTGCACATGGATTTCTAATTTTCCCTGCACCATTTGTTGAAGATGCTATCCTTCATCCATTGCATGTTTATAGCCACTTTATCAAATATAAGAAAGTTGTAATTTTGTGGATTGGTTTCTCTGTCCTCTATTCTATACCATTGGTCCACCTGCCTGTTTTGGTACCAGTACCACACTGTTTTTGTTACTCTTGCTTTGTAGTAAAGTTTGAACTCTAGTATCGCTATACCTCCCGATTCACACTTCCTGCTTAGAATTCCTTTTGCTATTCTGTGTCTTTTGTTTTTCCATATGAATTTCATGATTGCTTTATCATTTCTACAAGAAATGCCGTTGGGATTTTGATTGGCATTGCTTTAAACCTGTAGAGAACTTTGGGTAATTTCGCCATTTTGATGAATTTAGTTCTGCCTATCCATGAACAGGGTACTTTTTTCCATCTTCTAAGATCTTTTTCTATCTCTCTCTTTAGGGTTCTGTGGTTTTCACCTCTTTTGTTAGGTTGATTTCCAAGTATCTTATTTTCTTTGAGGATATTTTGAATGGAGTGGTTTTCCTCATTTCCATTTCAGAAGTTTTGTTGCTGATATACAGGAATGCCTTTGATTTATGCGTGTTGGTTTTATATATATATTTATTAACTCTAGCAGTTTCTTTGTAGACCCTTTTGGGTCTGTTAAATATATTACCATGTCATCCACAAATAGCGATAATTCAAGTTCTTCTTTTCCTATTTTTATGCCTTTAATTTCTTTTGTCTGTCTAATTGCTCTGGCTAGTATTTCAAGAACTAAATTGAATTGAAGTGGTGATAGAGGGCATCCCTGTCTTGTTCCAGGTTTCAGAGGGAATGCCTTCAGTTTTCTCCATTTAGGATGATCCTTGCCTGAGGTTTAGCATATATAGCTTTTACAATGTTGAGGTAAGTTCCTGCTATCCCTAGTTTTTCTAGTGTTTCGAACATAAAGGGATGCTGAACTTTGTTGAATGTTTTACTACATCTATCGAGATGATCATATGGTTCTTGTCCTTAAGTCTATTGATGTGGTGAATAGCATTTATTGATTTCCGTATATTGAACCAGCCTTGCATTCCAGGGATGAATCCTACTTGATCATGGTGCACAACTATTTTGATATGTTTTTGTATTCAATTCACACGGATTTTATTAAGAATTTTTGCATCCAACTTCATTAGAGATATTGGTCTGTAGTTTTCTTTTTTGAAGTGTCTTTGTCTGGTTTTGGGATCAGGGTGATTTTGGACTCCGAGAATGAATTTGGAAGAGCTCCTTATTATTCCATTTCTTGATATAGCTTGAATAGTATTGGTATTAATTCTTCTTCGAAGGTTTTGTTGAACTCCGCTGTATACCCATCAGGCACAGGGCTTTTTTTGATTGGTAGTCTTTTGATGGCTTCTTCCATTTCTTTCTTTGTTTTTGGTCTGTTAAAATTGTGTGTGTCTTCTTGACTGAATATGGGCAGATAGTATGACTTAAGAAATTTATCGATATTATAACTATCTTCTATTTTATTGGAATATAGGGTTTCAAAATACTTTCTAATTATCTTCTGTATTTGTGTACTGTCTGTTGTGATATTGCCTTTTTCATTCCGTATGTTAGTAATTTGAGTTCCCTCTCTTCTTCTCATCCTTAGCATGGCTAAGGGCCTGTAAATCTTATTTATTTTTTCAAAGAATCAACTTTTAGTTTTATCAATTTTTTCAATGTTTTTTTTTTGTTTCAGTTTCGTTGATTTCTGCTCTAATTTTAATTATTTCTTGTCTTCTACTACATTTGCTGTTGTTTTGCTCTTCCTTTTCTAGGTTTTTGATGTGTACTGTGAGTTTATTTATTTGTTGTTTTATTCTTTTTTTGAGGAAAGAACTCCAAGAAATGAATTTCCCTCTTAAAACTGCCTTCTTTGTGTCCCATAGATTCCAGTATGTTGTGTCTGTATTGTCATTTGATTCTAAGAATTTTTTTATCTCCTTCTTTATGTCTTCTGTAACCCATTGATCATTCAGTAGAATATTGTTCATTTTACATGTGATGTAGGATTTTTCCTTCCTTCTATTCTCATTGATTTCCAGTTTCATTCCATTATGATCAGATATGGTGCATGGTATTATCTCCACGCCTTTATATTTACTAAGAGTTGCCCAATGGCATAATATATGGTCTAACTTGGAGTAGGATCCATGTGCTGCTGAGAATAAAGTGTATCCACTTGATGATGGTTGATATATTCTATATATGTCGGTTAAGTCAAGGTTATTGATTGTGCTGTTGAATTCTATAGTTTCTTTATTCAGTTTTTTATAGAGGATCTGTCTAATGGCGAGAGCGGTGTGTTGAAGTCACCCATAATTATTGTGTTGTAGTCTATTTGACTCTTGAACTTGAGGCGAGTTTGTTTTATGAGCGTTGCAGCTCAATTGTTTGGTGCATACCAATTGATAATTGTTATGTCTTGTTGGTGGATGGTTCCTTTTAACAATATATAGTGTCTTAATTTATCCCTTTTGATTAACGTAGGTTTGAAGTTGATTTTATATGATATGAGTATGGCCACTTCTGCTTGCTTCCGAGGGCCATGTGAGTGGTATGATTTTTCCCAACCTTTCACTTTCAGCCTGTGTATGTCTTTACCTATCAAAAGAGTCTCCTGAAGGCAGCATATTGTTGGATTTATTTTTTTGATCCAGGTTACTAGCCTATGTCTCTTGATTGGTGAGTTTAGATTTTTAACATTTAAGGTTACAATTGAAATATGATTTATACTTCCAGTCATGTTTATTTATTTATTTATTTTAATTTGGGTAGTTTTTACTTTTTGGTTATTTTCTTACCCCTTTACTGAGATACCTTCCGCTGTTAGTTTTGGGCACTATTTTTCAATTCCTCTTCTTGTAGTATTTTGCTCAAAATGCTTTGCAGTGCTGGTGTTCTGTCTGCGAATTCTTTTAGCTTTTGTTTATCAAGAAATACTTAATTTCATTGTCAAATCTGAAGCTTAATTTTGTTGGATACAGTATTCTTGGTTGGAATCCATTATTTTTCAGTGTTTGAAATACATTGTTCAAAGATCTTCTCGCTTTCAAAGTCTGTGATGAAAAATCAATTGTTAACCTAATTGGTTTACCCCTGAATGTTATCTGCCTACTTTCTCTCGTAGCTTTTAATATTCTCTCCTTGTTCTGTATGTTGGCTATCTTCATAATTATATGTCTTGGAGTTTGTCTATTATGGTTTTGAATGTTTGAGGTCCTGTAGGCTTCCAGGATATGGCAATCCATTCCATCTTTCATCTCTGGGATGTTTTCTAGAATTATTTCATTTAATATGTTGTCCATTCATTTGGTTTGAATCTCTATGCCTTCTTCTATCCCGATGACTCCCAATTTTGGTTTTTTTATGACATCCCATATCTCTTGAATAGTTGCTCATGGGATTTAAGCATGTTTTCTGTGTTGACTATATTCTTTTCAAGTTGACAAACTTTGTCTTCATTATCTGATGTTCTGACTTCTACTTGATCTAGTCTATTTGAAATATTCTTGTTTGAGTTTTTAATTTGGTTTATAGTTTCCTGCATTTCTAGAATTACTGTATGATTTTTTAAAAGATCTCTATCTCCTGGTAAACCTTGTTCTTTGCCATTTGAATTTGGTTGTTTAATTCATTTTCAAAATATACTTTTATTTCTTGGACTTGCTGCCTCATGTCTTCTCTATTATTCCTTTCCATCTGAGTTAGGTATGACTTAAGTTTTTTCCCTATCCCTGTTTCTGATGCTTCTAGGTTCTCCTGTAGTATTAAGTTGTCCTTCATTGTTTCTACACCTTTTTTTCCCATTGTTTTTTCATGATGTTCACGTTATTTTCTGGCTCTATTTGATTGCTGTGTTTCTGCTCTCTTCTATAGATTTGTTATGGGTTTATATATCTCTGTTTTCTCTCCTTTGTGTTGCTAGACTATGCCTGCTTAAGTGGATTTCGCTGTTAAGGAATTCTGACAGCCGAGCTCCAGTGATGTCACCTCTCTGCTGTGGTGGGCCCCAGGCTCCTTGCCGGAGAGTCCGAATTGGGGGGGTGGACTGGACTGTCTCTTGTTGGTTTCAGCTCCCGGTCGCTGGAATGCCGGCAGTCTCCAGCCACCCAGTAGCGCGGACAGCAGATGGGCTGTCGCCGGCGGGTGGGTGATCTCTAGCCACACAGTTGCGCATTCGGTCGTCGCCAGGCGAGCGTTCTCCAGCCGTCAAGACATGCCGTCAGCAGGTGGGCTGGCGCCGGCAGGAAGCTGGTCTCCAGTTGCCCAGTCACACTGGCAGCGGTCTGGCGTTCTCCAGCCACCCAGTCAGAAGGGCCTGGCCTCTAGTCCCCTGGTTTATCCTGCTAGTCCTGATTTCTCCTGCTAGACCAGATTTCTCCTGAGTGATGCTTCTCGGCAGCTCAAACTGTTCTCCGGGTCTGCCGTTTGTTGGGTGGGGAGGGTGTCTATTGTGAACCCTGGAACTCTATTGTTTTAATATTTTCCGCTTGCCCCTCGCCCCGCACTGGCTAGACAAGTTTCATTTTTGCCGGTGATGGGAAGGGGAGATGAAGGTCAGGTGCCTCTAGTTTTCCCCCAGTCTTTATGCACACTTGCTCTGATTATCCCTCCCCCAAAAGCCTAGGAGAGATTTTATGCGAATTTTCCTCTGTATGTGAGATGAGCTGAGAAACACACACCTGTTTTATTGTTGCAATCTGTCTGGGAGTGGTGGTGGTTACTTCAGCTCTCCAAGATGGTGACTGCTGGTTTCCTTTGTGGAGTTTCCACTTTGGGGGATAGAAATGTACTGCTAACTTTCCCGTCTGAAATCCCAAATTCAGCTGGGGGCTCAGTGGATGCTCAGCCAGCAGGATTCCACAGAATCTGCAGCAACGTTTCTCCCTGCTTGCTGGTCGCTTCTCGGTGGTGCCTCACCATTTGTAGACACGGGGCAGGTCACGCGGATCAATCAGAATGGATCTCCGGTTGCACAAGTGGCTTGTGTTTGAGACTCAATTACCGGACCTCGGTGGTGGAAATCATTCTTCTAGATTTCGGTAAACACCCATTTTCCTGTAAGATCCTAACAAGATAGTTTTTCATCGTTCTAACTCGTTATTCACCTGCGCAGTGGCAGGGTACACTGGGTGTGATACACTGTCTTCACAGTCATCTTGCAATGCCGAAATATTAGGATATGGATGCACGATTTACTGAAAACTGTTTCAGTACTAGGAAAAAATATGTATTTCAGGTGGATGAATATTTCTGAGAATAATTTTTTAAAAAGTGGATTATAAATCCACATACATGAATATGAATAAATTTAGGGAGTGCATAATAAGACACAAATATTTCATATTTTGAAAAATCCGGAGAGTGTGTATATATATATATATATATATATATATATATATATATATATATACACATATACACACACACACACACAGACATTAAAAACTAGCAATATATATGTCAATTGAAATTCAACATGAAATACATATCATTCACAGACCCAAAAATATTCATATACTTAACATGGATTTATGTATAATGTTGTTCAACTAGGAGGCTTACCCATAGGTTGAATTTTCAGTTCCAACAGCATTTAGGAGCAGTGATCTCTTCTCAAAATTTGTATTTGCCAAGTCAGTCACCTCACAAAAATGTACGTGTGATACCAGGTACGATTCTATATGTGCATATCAAATTACATGTGCTGAATAGGCTACAGAGAAAGGGAGACAGGAATTTACATATTTGTTAACTTTCAAAACACACGGAGAACTATTTCAACAAAAAATTGACTATATTTATAACTTCTAACCTATATAATGCAAAAGGCAATTCCAACTATACACCATGCCTCCTCTGAACTGCTTGTATTTCTATTCTGTTTGAGTTTTTATTCTCTATCATATTACGATTAGTAGTCAGAGTCTAGTAGGGTAGTGGTTTGAGTCAGGGATTCAGTATTTTGAATGGAAAATTGGAAAATGAATCCAATGTGTATGCAAATATGTGCTACACAAAATCTTCCCACTCCTCCAGAACAATGGCTTGACATTATCTTCGCCCCAAGTAAGACATAATTAGAGGAGAAGAGTTAGAAAATCAGTGAATACTTATCTGGAATGGAATATGCTAAGGAGTTCACTACCTTGGAGGTGGTAGAGGAGTTTCCAAAAGTAAGGGACAGGGTGAACACTCCACAAACATGGAGCTCTGCTGGCCTAAAGACTTCTTGAGAAATTGCCTCTGAGTTTGGGCACTTGAAACATATGTTGTTATCAGGAGCTTTAGCTTCCTTTGTAGTGAGATCATCAAAGCTGGGTCTGCACCTATGTGACCTGTAAAACATAGTTTCTTATTTTCCAATGAACATGAGGCAGCAGTCCTGAATTTGATCTTTGTAGGTAAACTGTGGCCACTGGGTTCTAAGTGTCTCCCTGTGTGGACTGTGAAGCCATTTGTTCATCCTCCAATTTTCATGGTGTTTCTTGCTGCTACAATGGGAGTTTGGTATTTGCTTCATGAAATACACGGAGTTCAACTGGGACACAGTGCAGGAGGGAGTTCTGTCACGTGTGGTATTTCAATTTCTGCAGGAGAATGCACCAACCATGCTTCTATATCACATAGCTTGCCCCATTGACCATAGCAAATCGATTCTGAACATTGCCCTGAAACCTCTCCAAATAACAAGATGCCTTTACTTAGAAGGGACTGCTGGCTGCATCATGTCAGTCACAAGCCATTTGGAAGCCAATGGCAGATCCACATGGCCCCACCACAGATGTTTTATCACACACCTGCCTACCACTGCTCTAGGCCCACTAATCATCAGGCTCCAACTTATTGGCATCTCTGTTTTACACAATTTTCATTAAAACCAGTCAATCAAGGCAGTGTCTGTTATACTCATGATCAGCAACAGGAAATCCAAAGGTTCTCCTGTGCCAGCTGGTCATTGAAATTTCAAAAATTTCATGGTATTTTTCTAGCCATATTTCAACAATGAAGGTGGAGGCACTGTGAGTTTCAGTTCATTCCAGAACCATTAATGTTGACGAAGCTCATTTCAATGAAAGCTCTGGAGAAATCTCACAGGCAATGCTTCCCAAAGAATGGCCAAAAGGTCAAATGAAGCCAGGCCCATTGAGTTCTACAATGTGAGGTCCATGTGACTTTTGACTCTCAACTACGGCTGCCAAGTCTTTCAGAAGAAAATTATGTGATATCTTGGCTGTGATTCCCAGTGCTCTGTTGAAAGCCACCCTGGGCCTTGATCTCAGTTTCCAAGGGCGACTCTCATGCATGGCCTCCTAAAATCCCAACACAATTAATGATAATACTTTTCTGAGGTCAGTTCCAGAACTCAGTCTCTAAGGGGAAAAACACCAGAGTTCATGTCAAGGTGGACCCAGTCATCTCTTCCAATCACCACACTAACAACCACAATTAAAACCAAAACAATCCCACATGGCCCTCATGTTCTTTTATATAGACACTCATCATAACCTATCGCTGGAAGTTTCCACAAGGGGCGAAGCCCAAGACAGTCTCCTAAATAATCTCTCTTGCCCTTAATTTGCCTAAATTCAGGGTGGCCTGGACACCATTCCTGTGAACCAGGAGTGTTCAAATAGGCCTGCTGTTAATACTTCTCTGCTTCTCCAATTTGAGGCGTATTGACTGTGCAGTTTGGAATCTTTATGTGAATTGTAGTCACGGGAAAACTCAAGCAATTTAGGGCTTTGAAGAAATGATTTGGCCCAAAGGATCCCTATTCTAACTTGATGGAGGTCAGGAACCTCACAGAGAATGGGGAGAGACTTCATCCACAATAACTGCACTTTTGGCCATTTTTGTTTTGGATGCACACATGTGATGTTTCTTTAGATTCTTCAGGGGTTGAGAATCTAAGCCACGGCCTCACACAGGGCCAAGAGGCTGATTCAGACACTTCCATTTTCAAAGGAATTAAGCAAAGATCCACAGGTGATGTCCATTCATTTCCATTTGAACCTGTTTTCTTCAGGCTTCACAAACGGATGTCTTGAGGCAAAGACCTTCCTGACATTCAGGGCAACAGAACAATAGGTAAGCAAAAGGCCCAAAGCAGGGTTTCTCCACTGAGACTATCATGGTCACACTTATATCTGAGTTTTCTGAGAAGCTCGAAATTCCCTTTAGCTATCCAGTACATGGCCATGTCACAGGGCTTGAAACTGCTACATATCTTGGACAAAAAACCATGAGCCTATTCTGGAGAGTAGCATTAATTCATGAAGAATGCAGGAATTTTGGAAGATACCACATGTTGCCCATCGATCAGGCAAGCTGAAATCCATTCATAAATTCGGCAGGATGAATGCTGGGAAGCTTTCTGCTAGACAGGAGACAACAATTGATGCATTCAGTTTTCTAATATCTAAAACCATGCACATAGTGGGATACACAGACATAGAAACACTTGCTTGCCAAACGACTTACTATAAACAGTTCACTCCAAACCAAACAAACCGCCTTTCCTACCTATTCTCAGAACATGAGACAAAACCACAAACCCACAACGACAACCACAGAGGCACCACATTCTACAAAGTATGTCTGTGACTATCCAGAGTGTCTTCTGACTGGTGGGCCAACTTATGTTCCCCGGAAAACACCAACTCTGTGAACTTGTCAGGAGCCAGCGGTGAGCCACTATCTGCTTTCTCAGGAAAGGCCCCTCTTCTGAGTTTTCCTGGCAGTTGGCCATCCTCATATCTGTAGGTACCATGAAAGACTGACTCTGTCCTTGGTAAATCCAAACAAGTGAGCCGACTGGGACTGGGACTGGGACAGGCTCTTGGTACCTTGCTTCCTGGATCCCAAGTACCGAGAGTTCCATGACCAAGGAAGTGAGGTGAGGTCACTTCCTTCAGGAACTGAATGAGGTCACTGCTTTGGCAACCACTTTGTCCTAACAGTTGCTTCCAAGGGTCCCATGAAATCGAGGCTTCTCCTACTTCCTGTGACACTTTCACAAGTTAGAATGGTATATGAACCATAGGCACCCAGGAACAGGTCTCCAAACAGGACTGTTTGTGTCCATCTTCTCTACATTATGAACAGAGAGGCTGATTCAGACACAACCCTTCATCCTGACCAGGTTGTTTGCAATGGAAGATGACGTTTGCTCTCTCAGGTCCTTCATGGCTGCCTACATCTTCTCCAGGGATCACTTCTTCATGGACCTTTGAGTTTTACAACAGGTGGAAGATTCTCTACATTCCTGTATTGTAAGACCAACTTGGTCCCTGCTCTTCTGTAAAGTTAGATTGAGGAAACAGTGTATGGTTAGGGTTAATAACAGGTTTGATTTGGGTTAGGAATTATTCTAATTGATGAATAATGGTATTGGGAACCTGTGATATTTATAAGAATATATAGGTGAAATATAAGTATGAAAACAAAAATCTAGGTAAGATTTGAAGCCCAGAAGGGCATTGCGCTATTGATTGGGATACTTAGCTTTGATATATGTTCTGCACAGGTGTTTCAGATAAATCGATAATCAATGGCATAGGACCTTGTACCTTGGATGATTGAATGTAGAAGTGAACATCCACTAGAACAGGGATAGTCGGTAGGATTAGGAAGATATTCGATAAGTTTCAGAAGAACACTGAGTACAGAATTTGGACCAAAAGTTCTTTAGCAATAGTGTATCGGGTAGAGAGTGAATGTAAATGTCAGCACACGTGAAGGGTCAGTCACAATGGTGAACTGGGGAAAATATTTAGGTAAGCAGACATCAATAGAGACATTAGGAAATCAGGCAAAGTATAAATTGAGTGATAGGATTAGACATTTGCAGCAGGGTTGAGGTTCAAAATATAGTCTTAAGAAGAAACAAATATGTAGTCACCAATAGGATTGACATTTGAGAGCATTAGGCACACTGGACATGAATGTTTTCAGTAATCTATGCTCACTTTTCATTTAGGCTTTGATACAATCATAAGTGTGACCTCTTCTTTTTGTGTCCAGAATATTACTGTGATAAAATGTATATGTAGATTAGGTGACATGAGTATTTCTTCCACCATTTCTGGGAGCAACATTTTGAAGATGAAAAAATTAGTATTGGGGTTACAAATAGATTTACTCTGTGTCTATGAACATAGAGATAATTTATGAATAGACGATACTGTGATTAAATATTATAACTTGTTCCAACTTTAAATATTCGATTGAATTGATATCTGAAAATAAACAGAAAATCGTATATTTATATGCAATCATTCATTCAAACCAGAAATACATCTAATGGTAATATTAGGGTTATGGTTTATCATGAAGAGTGTGTCAGTTTTTCTTCAAAATGATTATGGAAATCACAAAAAAAAAAAGCGTTTGGAAAGAAGTCTCATGAAAAAACAATCAAGTAACCTGGAGGAATACATGTGTTCTGAATCAGGAAATGATTGAAAGTGAATCAAAATCCTATAAATTATTGAAGTTGTTGATGAAATATATATCCTATGATGTGTATAAACTGAACAAATAGTAATGTACCAGTGTTGAATAAAATGAACTTCAACATAGACATCATATCCAAGAGGAATCTAGTTGCATTGATGTTAAAGTGGGTCAGTTACTGTAGAAATATTAGGATTGTATGCACCACTCACTGAAGTTAGTTTTCGGTACTAGAAAACAAATATGTAATTCAGGTGGATGAATATTTCTGAGAATAATATTGTGAAAAGTTGATTATAAATCCACATACATGAACATGAATGAATTTAGGTAGTATATGTAAGACACATATATTTCATATTTTGAAATATTTGGAGAGTGTATATATATATATATATACATATATATATATATATATATATATATATATATATATATATATACACCCCCACACACACACACAACACACACACCCAGACAATAAAATGTAGCAATATATATGCCAATCGAAATTCATCATGAAGTATATATCATCCACAGATGCAAAAATATTTAATTTACTGAACATGGATTTATGTATAATGTTGTTCTACTAGGAGGCTCACCCATAGGTTGAATTTTCTGTTCCAACAGCGTTTAGGAGGAGTGATCTCTTCTCACAATTTGTATCTTCCAAGTCAGCCACCAAACAAGAATGTACATCTGATACCAGGTAGGATTCTATATGTGCATATAAAAATACATGTGCTGAATCGGCTACAGAGAAAGGGAGACAGGAATTCACATATTTGTTAACTGTAAAAACACATGGAGAACTATTTCAATTAAAAATTAACTAGATTTATAACACCTACCCTATATCATGCAAAAGGCAAGTGCAACTATACACCATGCCTCCTCTGAACTGCTTGAATTTCTATTCTGTTTGGGTTATTTTTCTCCATCATATTAGGATTTGTCATCAGAGTCTAGGAGGGTATGGGTTAGTGTCAGATGGCCTGGCTGGCAGGACACATCAACTTGGGTGTCGATCCTAGTTGGGGAGGAATGAAGGGACAAGAGACACGAGAGATGACAGCAAGACAGGAGTTCTGATCATGCTGCAAACTTTTATTATTCTCAGAGGGTATTTATATGCTGCGGATGGGAAAGCTCTCTTATCGGCAGTTGCTGGATGTCTTCACAGGGTGAGATAACCTCAGGATGTTTCAGGTAGACAGATGGTAGCCGGATGTCAAAAGGAGATAGATGGCTGTGGGATGTCTCCCAGGCAGGTTGTGTCCCAGGGGGCTGTTTCTTGTGTCAGTCTATTTTTTGAAGGAGAACTTCCTTCTAGCCCCTGACATCTCCCCTTTTGTTATATAAAATATTCGACCATACCTTAAAGGCCATGGATTTAGGGGGTGATAGTGGCTCTGTTTCTCTAGGATGCCTTAGAATATCTCCTGATTTGAGCGAGCATCTTTCCTAGGAGATTTCGTGTTGGCTTTGGCATGTTTTTGGAGGAGACGTCTTTGAGGGGATAGCATGCCAACCGCCATGCACCAGAGCGTGTCATTCAGAGGTCTTGTGTTTGGGGATCCGTGGATCCATCCTCCTGCAGTCCTTCCTGGACCCTCCGTTATTATGGCCTAACGTGCTCATTCCAAGGGTGTGTCCTTCCCCAAGCGGAGGGGCCCATGGAGAACGAACCCTTATTGCAAGGGTAGAAGATGGTTGCTCAGAGCTGTTACTTATAGTTTTCTGTAAGAAAGAGAGATCTGTGGGGATGTAAACTTAATAAGCCTGTGAGAAGGGTTGAACATTCTTTTAAATGTTGGCAGTGCTGTCTTCCATCTCCAGACCATGATAGTGGACCTGTATGGGCTTAGAAACCAAAATATTAATCTGTTCTTTAATAAATTGTACCAGCCTCTTTATAATGCAGGGGCCTATGGACACCATTAAAAGTAAACCCAACAAAGGGACTAATAGGGGAAGAAGGTAGGGTAGGAATCCATTATGCCCAATCCAGAGGGGATTTTCAAATAGTTCCCTTTGTCTCTTTTCTGGATCTTCTTGAAGCTGCTTAATTTTAATGCGTACTATGCCTGATTTATTGGCATAAAAGCAGCATCGTTCCCCTAAGGCTAAGCAAATACCTCCCTGGTTAGCTGTCAGCAAATCTAAGCCTCGTCTGTTTTGAAGGAACACTTCTGCCAGGGAATTTATTTGGTCCTGCAAATCTTTAAAGGTTCCTGATAAAGTTTGTACATAATTTATAAGTTGTTGAGACAGGCGATGGTAAGAGTGAATAGCCGTGCCTAAGCCACTGTACCTGTGCCCACAGCAGCTGTTATTCCAAGGCTGGCAATGAGTGGTAAAGCCTGTATTGCCCACCTATGTCTTTTGACTAAAGTGTCTAGGCTAGAAGTTGGTAGAGGTTCATCTCCTGGGACAATAGTTATATCAGGGAGTAATAAAGAAAGAACACAACCAATGGTCCAATTCGCTGGAAGCGTGGGAAGGCCGAGTTTCCTCCACACATAAAAACTGTGCCATTGGAGGGACAAAGAGATGGGGTGGGTGAGGAATAATTTTATACTGTTGAGCAATTTCCAAAGGAAGTAAGTCGAACATCAATATCATAGGTATTATTCTGCATCGCGCCTAAAAGAAATAATGTAAAAGTGCCTATAGGCTGTACTTTAAAGGGAAATCCGGGTTGGCATGTATTATCATTGTCCATGATAGAATTAATAGGAACTGCCATAGGCATGATTGCCCCTGCTGTCATGCAGAGCCAGCAATCACCAGCAAGGGTGGGGTTCGAATTATTAAGCTAGGAGAATGTAGTTTGCAAAATATCTAATGTATTGGTATCTAAACCTGGGAACTGGGATTTAGGCTACATTAAGGGATGATATGTTAGCTCAGGGATTTGGGGTTTCAAAAGTTTGATTATCTGAGGATGCTTGACAGAATAAGTGGGTCCTCCACCATCAGAGACCCCTGTAGGGGCCTTAATGGGCCAGTAGGAAGGTTTTCCAACAGTGCCTTGGCACCCAGCTGACTGTAGCTTGGTGTATTTGCCATCTCCTCCATGGTCAAAGAGAATGGGGGTATAATGAATAGTGGTCCCCCTGCTGCATGAGTTTTAGTTAGGGAGGCTTCAAAAAATTGTTCTCCCTGTTTATTAACACAAAGTGAAGCCGACGCATTACAAGAGACATGCATCGCCTGGGTATGCGTACAAGTTGCAGAACAATTTTGGAGAGCTTTACTTGTACTAGGGGGAATAATCTTTGGCTTGTTAACACATACCCATTTAGGCTGATGAACTCCTCCGAGATTATGGTCAACCTTGGCACGGAGGTAAGTCACCTTAGTCATGCAGTCAGCAGTCTGGGTCCAACTAGTGAGAGCCTCAGTCCAAAATCCTCCTTTGCATTCACGGGGGGGGGGGGCAAAAAGGTACTCCATGATGTTGGAAATTGGAGGTCCAAGGCCTCCGTGTTCAAACCTGTTCAGCAGAAGTGCCTTAAGCAGGATCCTCGCACAGATTGTTGGCTGTATCTGAAATGGAGGAAAATTTGTCCTCAGGGGGAGGGACTCCGTCCCTGGGTTGAGGTAAGTAATTTACCTGTTTAACCAGGCATTCTGGTAACCATCTTGGGGATGCTTGCTCTTGGTCCAAAACACAAGCTGAGCCTCATCCCCTGATGAGGATAGGATCTGGGCGTTTTCATTTATTTGTAATGGGATTGCACCACATAACAGGCGAGCGAACAGAATTGGACGAAGGATGCCAGTGTCTGTCTGTGGCCAAATGGCCTTCACTGTCTAAGGTAAGAAAAATAAGGGCAAATAATGCATGGTTAAGGCGATCCCTGGGAGTGATAAATACAAGGGCGGAAGCCTTAAGACGGGATAGCCAAGTCTTTAAGCTAAGCTGGGCAAGTTCCACATGCCTTGGCCCTGAGAGTTGTATGGAATTTCAGTAGTATGACAAAATTGCAAGGTAGCACAAAACTGTTTAAACTTGGCACTGGTATATGCAGGACATTTATCTGTTTTAATATGTATTGGTTTACCCATTACGAAAAAGGCTGAAACAAGATGAGAAAGGACATCTTTGGTAGCCTCTCCAGAATGTGGTGATGCAAAACTAAAGCCGCTGAAGGTATCTATAGAAACGTATATATATTTGGTTTTTCAAAATTCAGGAAAATGAATAACATCCATTTGCTAAACCTGATTGGGCTGTAATCCTCGGGGGTTAACTCCCAAGTGTTGAATGGGGAGGGAGACAGTGCAACCAGGGCATGCTTTTACTATTTCTCATGCATGTTGCCTGGTAATTTTCCAAAGTAATCGATGGCTCTGGGAATTTAGATGGTGAAGATTTTGTAACTCCATGGCCTTTTGAATGGAGCCAACAAAAATTGGAAAGATGGAACGTGTTGCTGCATCAGCTTGGGCATTACCTTGTGTTAGAGGGCTCAGAAGGTCAGAGTGTGTCATGATGTGTCCTAAGGAAAATGCATGTTTTCTGGCCTGAATTAGCTGCTGAAGCTGGTGAAACAGAAAGGGGGAATTGGAAGAAGCCATAATGGTGGGTGAAATCTCCAGCAGGGGCACAGAAAGAGCAATGAAGGCACTGTCTGTATAAATATTAACAAGATTATCAAAAAAACTTTATGAAAACTTGTGTTATGGTGAACAATTCCACAAACTGAGCTGACTGATAGACAGTATCAAATGTGGTAGGCTTGTTATTGACAACAAAGACTGCACGGCCATTACTGGAACCATCTGTAAAGACAGTAAGTTCTTGAGGAATGGGAGCCTTTTGAGTAATTTTGGGAAAAATAAATGAATGTAACTGGACAAAATTTAAAACGGGGTCATTGGGGATGTGGTTATGAATTGTTCCCAAAAAGCCTGATAGGGCAATACCCCATTGATCCATGTCTCTAGTAAAAATTGTAGTAAGGGTTTGGTCCTTAGTATATGAAATTAAAATATTATCAGGGTCTTTGCCAAAATGTTGTCGAGAAAGCAAACGACCTTTAAAAATAAGAGAAGCTACCTGAGCAAGATAAACAGTAATAACCTTGGAGGATGTGGTGGATACAAGGACCAAAAGCAAGGGGCAGCCTTTATTTTTAAAATGTTGGTCTCGCTGCCAAAATATTCCTGTGGGTGTATGAGGAGTGTGGAAAATAACCAGAACCAGAGGAAGGTTATAAGAAATTTGTGTAACAAACTTTTGGGCAATGGCTTCTGTGGCTTGGTTTAATGCATGTCATGCCTCTGGAGTAAGCTTTTGAGGGGAGGAGGGGTGGGAATCACCTATCAAAATATCATTAAGGGGCAAAAGTACACAAGTGGGTAATTTTAAATATGTTCCTAGCAATTGAATATCCCCCAGTAATATTTGAAAATCATTAAGTGTGTGAAGATGGTCCACACATAGTTGTATTTTAGGAATTTGGATCTGATTATCTTGAAGTTTAAGGCCCAAATAGGTATAAGGGTCCTGTGTTTGAAACTTATCTGGAGCTATCTGTAGTCCCAAGGTAGTGAGGTTTTGTAAAAGTCCAAGTAACAATTATTAAGGTCATGGGTATTAGGTGCAGCAATTAACAAATCATCCATATAATGTAAAATATAATTTTGTGGTCATCGCTCTCTCACAGGGTCTACTGCTTGAGCAACGTGTTTTTGGCAAAGACTAGAGCTGTTGGCCATACCTTGGGGAAGAACCTTCCATTGAAATCTCTGCATAGGGCCCTGAAAATTAATGTGAGGGAGACTAAAGGCAAAATAGGGTCTATCCTCAGGATGTAAAGGAATGGTAAAAAAGCAATCTTTTAAGTCAATAACCATTTTACAATAGTTTTTTGGAATTGCCACTGGTGTGGGAATGCCTGGCTGTAGTGCTCCCATCGGGTGCATAACTTTATTAATGGCACACAAATATTGTAAAAGGCACCACTTGCCTGATTTTTTCTTGATAATAAAAATAGGAGTAATCCATGATGAGGTTGAGGGCTTTACATGGCCGGCTGCAAGCTGTTCCTGCACTAACGTGGAGGCAGCCTCCAATTTTTCTTGGGTAAGGGGCCACTGATCCACCAACACAGGAGTCTGAGTCTCCCAAATAATTTTATATGCATGGGGTACAGGAGGGTCAGGGACTGACACTAAAAATCTGAATACACAAGTCCACATGTATTTGTTTTTGTATGGGTTGTATAGGCTCCACCAGTCCTTGTTTCAGTATCCCCAGGCCTGTACCAGGAACAAAATTCATAGGAAGCATTTGATGAGTCACCATGGAATTGGGACTGGCGAGGATAACTTCCAATAACTCAAAATGTCTCCTCCCTATACGTTAACAGGGAGGTCAGAATCAACGAAAGGAGTGACAGTTGACTTATTACCATCTTTATCAGTGCAGCTAATAGACCTAGAGCTGACCAGAGGATTTTTTATTTTTCTATCCCTTTAAGGTCAGTCAAGGATGGAGTGAGGGGCTAACCTGATGGCTTGTATTTTTGAGAAATAATTGTGGCATCAGCTCCAATATCTAGAACTCCTTGGAATTCCTTTCCTTCAGTAAGTAAGGTAAGGGTGGGTCTATTGTGAGAAATGGGCTGAACCCAATACACATCAGAGAAGCCCAAGAAGGCAGTCCCCCGAGGTAGGTTTGGGTTTTGGAAATGCCTCCTGAATCCAAGGGAAGGAGAATTAATTGTGCAAGTCTTGTTCCTGCTGGGATGGTGGCAACTCCATTAATAGCAGTGGCCAGTATTTTTATTTCTCCAGTGAAATCATTATCATTAATGCCAACGAAGACCTGAACACCTTGTATGGTAGTGGAGGCTCTTCCAAGATTAAGGGCACATGTATGAGATGGAGGGGGACCCATAATTTCATTGGGTATTATCTGGGGTCCTTGCATTGGGTCTAATATTGTATTTGTGGCAGCACAGAGGTCCAATTTTGTGCTGCCTGGGGTGGCTAGTTGGAGGGAGGCAATTGTGGAGAAGGATTTTGTGGTAGGTTGGGAGTTTAGGAGGGAACAAACTTTATTGCTCCTGTGTTTGTCGTGGGGGATGTTGTGGCCGGGGGCTGGCCCCGCAGGGAGTTTCCCGAGAAGTAGGAAGAAATAGGCTGTCTGAGGGAATTTGTCTTAGATCTACACTCACTGGCCCAATGATGACCTTTACCACTTCTATGGAAAAGGGTAGCTGGGGGCGGTTAAGCCCCAGTTTGAGGAGACGCTATTCCTAGGCTTTGTTTGCCTCTGGGACACTCACATGCAAAATGGCCAGGTTGTTTACAAGTAAAGCAAGTACGTGAGCCAGGATTGTGAAAGGCCTTGGTAAAGGTGGTCCCTAAAGCCAGACCCATGGCATGGGCTGCACCCACGTCTGCACAGAGTCTAATAACTTCAGAAAGTTTCCCTTTATCCTTATGTGGTTGAAGAACATTCTGACATGCTGGGTTGGCATTTTCAAAGGCAAGATGTTTTACATAGGTGCTTTCACCTTCGCTTGGTAAATCCTATAGGCTGTGGCAGGGTCCTGAGAGGTCGCGGGTGTTCTGAATAGTAGAGAGCTGCTTCCTTCTTCAAGATAGCGTCCTCCCCAGGGGTCAATGTGTCTCTGGGATTTAAAACTGGATAAAGGTGGTTTTTAATCATTGGAGCCTTATTAATTAGGGTCGTATTTTGAGGGGGACCAGGAAGGTTCTCAGGGTCCTGGGAAGACTGAGAAGGTTCTATGTCTATACTAATGATGGGCATGCAGAGGGGGGACGAGAGGTCTTTTGCATAATCTCTTCCCCAATCCTGACAAGTTGTAAGGTACCATTGTCAAAGCGAAAACTTTTAAGAATTTCATTAATTAAGTTCCAGTAAGAAAAGGTGGGAACTGGCATTTTTTCTGGGCCAAATGATTCATAATAATCTTTTAAACAGTCTCCTACTCTAAGCCATTTTTGCCATCAATGGTCCCTTCAAGAGGAAACCATGGACACAATTCTCCTATGTATGAAAAGAAAAATTTTAAGTCCTTTTTCTTAACATGTGCCCCTCATGTCTTGAAGGACTCCTTGAGGCCTGAAATAAACAAATCATGTGACGATACTGCTTGTCACATGGTGCGTCACTCACCGTGCATCATCCCCACCTTCCTCCTGGATATGTCTCCGGGTGGTGTCTGCTGAGGCGATCATGAGCTCCTCTTGACCAAGTCTTCCAGGAGGAAGGGGTTCCCCCTCAGTCAAAGGCTTGAGCCCCAGTCGGTGGGCGCCAGATGTCCCGGCCGGCAGGACACATCAACGTGGTCAGCGAACCTAGATGGGGAGGAATGAAGGGACAAGAGGCATGAGAGATGAGAGCAACACAGGAGTTCTGATCAAGCTGCAAAATTTTATTGTTCACACACGGGTATTAATATGCTGGATATGGGAAAGCTCTCTTATCAGCAGTTCCTGGATGTCTTCACAAGGTGAGATAACTTCAGGATGTTTCTAGAAGAAAGATGGCCACAGGATGTCTCAGGGACATATATGGCTACAGGAGGTCTTCCAGACAGGATGTCTCCTGGGGGCTGTTTCTTGTAAGTGTCAGGCTGTTCTTTGAAGAAGAATTCCTTCTACCCCTGACAGTCAGGGATTCAGTATTTCGAATGGAAAATTGGAAAATGAATCCAATGTGTAGGCAAATATGTGCTACCCAAAAATCTTCCCACTCTCATTCAGAACAATGCCTTGACATTTTCTTCACTCCAAGTAAGACATAATTAGAGGAGAAGAGTTAGAAATCTGTGAATACATATCGGTAATGGAAAATGCTCAGGAGTTCACAACCTTCGAGGTTGTAGAGGAGTTTCCAAAAGTAAAGGACAGGGTAAAAACTCCAAAAACATGGAGCTCTGCTGGCCTAAAGACTTCTTGAGAAACTGCCTCTGAGATTGGGCACCTGAAATTTATGTTGATGACAGGAGCTTTAGCTTCCTTTGTAGTGAGACCATCAAAGCTGGGTCTGCATCTATATGACCTGGAGGACATGGTTTCTTTTTTTCCTATGAACCTGAAGCAGTAGGGCTGAATTCTCTCTTTATAGGTAAACTGTTGCCACTGGGGGCTAAGTGTCTTGCAGTGTGGACTGTGAAGCCATTTGGTCATCCTCCACTTTTCGAGGTGTTTCTTGCAGCTGCACTGGGAGTTTGGTATTTGCTTCACAAAATACGAGAAGTTCAACTGGGACACAGTGATGGAGGGAGTTCTGTCATGTGTGGTGGGTAAGGGTCTGCAGGAGAATGCACCAACCTGGCTTATATCCCACATAGCTTGCCCCCTTGACCACAGCAATCTGATTCTAAACATTGCCCTTCAACCTGTCCATATAACAAGATGCCTTTACATACAAGGGTATGGGGGCTGCACCATATCAGTCACAAGGCATTTGAAAGCCAATGGCATATCCACATCAGCCCACCACAAATGTTTTAACACACACCTGCACACCACTGCTCTAGGCCGACTACTCATCAGGCTCCAAGTTACTGGCATCTCTGTTCTACACCATTTTCATGAAACCCAGTCAATCAAGGCACTGTTTGGTACATTCATGATCAGCAATAGGACACCTAAAGGTTCTCCAGTGCCACCAGGTGATGGGAATTTCCAAACTTTAATGATATTTATCTAGGCATTTTTCATGGATGAAGTTGAAGGCACTGTGGGTTTCAATTTATTCAGGAACCATTAAATGGAGAAGAAGCTCATTTCAATGAAAGCTCTGGAGAATTCTAACAGGCAAGGCTTCCCAAAGACAGGCTAAAAGGTCACATTAAGCCAGGCATTTGAGGTCTACAATGTGAGGTCCATGTGTGTTTTGACTTGCAACAATGGCTGCCAAGTCTTTAAGAATAAAATCATGTGATGTCCTTCCTGAGATTTCCAGTGCTCTTCGGAAAGCCTCCCTGGGCCTAGATCTCAGTTTCCAAGGGCTACTCTCATGCGTGGCCTCCTAAAATCCCAACACAATACATGGCAATACTTCTTTGAGGTCAGTTCCAGAACTCAGTCTCTAAGGGGAATCACATAAGGGTTCAAGCCCAGGTGGACATAGCCATGTCTTCCAACGGCCACAAAAATGACCACAATTAAAACCAAAACACTCCCACATGACACACCTGATGCAAAGACCTTCCTGACTTTCAGGGCAACAGAAGAATCGGTAAGCAAAATGTCCAAAGCAGGGTTTTTCCAATGAGGCATTCCTGGTCTCACTGATATCTGAGCTTTCTGAGACGCTCGCTATTCCCTTCAGCTATCCAGTACATGGCCATGTCACAGAGATTTGAGGTGGTACATATATTTGACACAAAACTATGAGCCTATTCTGGAGAGTGCACACAATTCAGGAAGAAAACAGGAACTTAAGAAGTTAGCAGGTGTTCCTCATCGATAAGTCAAGCCGCAGTCCATTCATGAATTGGGCAGGATGAAAGCTGAGAAGCTTTCTACTAGACAGGACTCACCAATTGATGCATTTTCTTTTCTAATGTCTACAACCAGGGACACAGTGGTATAAACAGACATAGAAACACTCGCCTTGTCAAATGACTTACTAGAAACAGTTCCCTCCAAACCAAACAAACCGCCATTCCTACCTATTCTCAGAATATGAGACAAAACCACAAAACCACACCCACACCCACAAAGACACCTCCTTCCCCCAAGTAGGTCTGTGACTATTCGGAGTGTCCTCTGACTGGTGGGCCATACTATGTTCCAATGAAATGGCCTGTCCTGTCTCAGATCTGGTCTCCTTGGCCAACTCTGTGAAGTTGTCAGGAGCCAGCAGTGAGCCACTACCTACTTTATCAGGAAAAGCCCCTCTTCAGAGCTTTCCTGGTTTTGGCCGTCCTCACATCAGTAGGTAGCAAGAATGACTGACTCTGTCCTTGTTAAGTCCAAACAAGTGAGACCACTGGGACTGGGACTGCCTCTTGGTGCCTGGCTTCTTGGATACCAAGTTCAGAGAGTTCCATCAACAAAGAAGTGAGGTGAGGTCACTTCCTTAAGGAACTGAATCAGATCACTGCCTTGGTAACCACTTTGTCCTAACAGTTGCTTCCAAGACTACCATGAGATGGAGGCTGCCCCTACTTTCTGTGACACTTTCACAAGGTAGAATGGTTTATCAACCATAGGCACCTAGGAACAGCTCTCCACACCAACCTGGTTTGGTCCATCTTCTCTACATTAAGAAGAGAGAGGCTGATTCATAAACAACCCTTCATCCTGACCAGGTTGTTTTCCATGGAAGCTGACTTTTGCTCTCTCAGGTCCTTCATAGTTGTCTACATCTTCTCCAGGGATCATTTCTGCATGGACCTTGAGGTTCTCAGGAGGTGGAAGATCCCCTACATTCCTGTATTGTAAGACCAACTCTGTCCCTGCTCTTCTGTAAAGTTAGATTGAGGGAACAGTGTATGGTTAGGGTTAATAATATGTTCAATTTGAATTAGGAATCATTCTGCTGGATGAATAATGGTACTGGGAACCTGCGACATTTATAAGTATATATAGGTGAAATATATGTATGAAAACAGAAATCTAAGTAAGATTTGAAGCGCAGAATGGGGATGGGCCCTTGATTGTGATACTTAGCGTTGAATTATGTTCTGCACAGATGTCTGAGATAGATCGATATACAATGGCATTAGACCCTGTACCTTGGATTATTGAATGTATAAGAGAACATCTAGTCAAAAAGGGATAATGGGTAGGATTAGGAAGATAGTCAGTAGGTTTAAGAAGAAGAGTGAGTATAGGATTTGGAACAAAAGTTCCTTAGCAATAGGGTTTGGATTAGAGTGTGAATGTAAGTGTCAGCACAATTGAAGAGTCAGTCACAATGATGAACTGCGGAAAGTATGTAGGAAAGCTGATATAAATAGAGACATTATGAAATCAGGAAAAGTATAAAGTGAGAGATAGGATTAGATATTTTCAACAGGGTTGAGTTTGAATATATAATCTTAGCAAGAAACAAATATGTTGTCACAAATAGGATTGAATTTTGAGAGCATTAGCCAAACTTGATATGGATGGTTTTAGTAATCCATGTTCACTTTACATTTAGGCTTTGGTGCAAACATAAGTGTGACCATTTCTTTTTGTGTCCAGAATATTACTCTGATAAAATGTATATGTAGATCAGATGACATGAGTATTTCTTCCACCATTACTGGGAGCAAAATTTTGAAGACGTATAAATTAGTATTGGGTTTACAAAGAGGTGTACTCTGTGTCTATGAATATAGAGACAATGCATGGATAGACAATAGTGTGAATAAATAATATAACTGGTTCCACTTTAAATAATGGATTGATTTGATATCTGAAAATATATAAGAAATTTTATATTGATATACAATCATTCATTCCAACCAGTTATACATCTAATAGTAATATTAAGGTTATAGTTTATCATGAAGGGTGTGTGAGTTTTGCTTCAAATTTGATTATGGAAATCGAAAATAATATGTTTGGAATGAAGTCTCATGAAAAAACCAGTCAAGAAACATGGAGGATTACATGTGTTCTAAAGCAGAAAATGATTGAAAGTGAAACAAATGCCTATAATTTTGCTAACGTATGGATGAAATATATATCCTATAATGTGCATAAACTGAAGAAATTGTAACATACCAGTGGTGAATAAGAATGAACATCAAAATACACATCATGTCCCATAGGAATCTACTTGCATTGATGACAAACTGGATCAATTATTGTAGAAATATTAGGATTTGTATCCACCATTCACTGAAGTTATTTTTCATTTCTAGGAAAAAAATATGTATTTCAGGTGGATGAATATTTCCGTGAATAATCTTGTGAAATGTTAACTCTAAATCCACATACATTAATATGAATGAATTTAGGGAGTGTATAATAAGACACATATATTTTATATTTTAAAAAAATTTAGTGTGTGTGTGTGTATATATATATATATATACACACACAGACACACACACACACACACACACACAGACATTAAAAATTAGCAATACATATGCCAATCGAAATTCACCATGAAATATATATCATCCACAGATCCAAAAATATTCATTTTGCTGAACATGGATTTATGTATAATGTTGTTCAACTAGGAAGCTAACCCACAGTTTGAAATTTCAGTTTCAACAGCGTTTAGGCGGAGTGATCTATTCTCACAATTTCTATCTGCCAAGTCAGCCACCTCACAAGAGTGTACCTGTGGTACCAGGTAGAATTCTATATGTGCATATAAAAATACATGTGCTGAATAGGCTACAGAGAAAGGGAGACAGGAATTCACATATTTGTTTACTTTAAGTACCCATGGAACTATTTCAATTAAAAATTAACTTGAATTATAACACCTACACTTTATCATGCAAAAGCCAAGTCTAACTATACACCATGCCTCCTCTGAAATGCTTGCATTTCTATTCTGTTTGGGTTATTTTACTCCATCATATTAGGATTAGTAGTAAGAGTCTATTAGGGTATGGGTTAGTGTCAGTTATTCAGTATTTCAAATGGAAAATAGGAAAATAAATCCAATGTGTATGCAAATATGTGCTACAAAAAATTCCCACTATCATCCAGAACAATGCCTTGACAATATCTTCGCCCCTAGTAAGACACAATTAGAGAAGAAGAGTTAGAAAATCTGTGAATACATACCTGGAATGGAAAATGTTCAGGAGTTCACAACCTTGGAGGTGGTAGAGGAGTTTCCAAAAGTAAGGGACAGTGTAAACACTCCACAAACATGGAGCTATGCTGGCATTAAGACTTCTTGAGAAACTGCCTCTGAGGTTGGACACTTGAAGAATATGTTGTTGTCAGGAGCTTTAGCTCCCTGTGTACGGAGACCATCAAAGCTGGGTCTGCATCTATGTGACCTGGAGGATATGGTTTCTTATTTTCTAATGAACATGAGGAAGCAGTGATGAATTCTCTCTTTGTAGATAAACTGTGGCCACTGGGGGCTAAGTGTCTCCCTGTGTGGACTTTGAAGCCATTTGGTCATTCTCCAATTTACGTGGTGTTTCTTGCTGCTGCACTGGGTGTTTTGTATTTGCTTCACAACATACAAGGATTTCAAATGGGTCACAGTGCTGGTGGGAGTCCTGTAAGGTGTGGTGGGTCAGGGTCTTCAGGAGAATGCACCAACCAGGCTTCTATCCCACATTTCTTGCTCCCTTGACCATAGCAACCTGATTCTGAACATTGCCCTGAAACCTGTCCATATAACCAGATGCCTTTTCATATAATTTTCTGCTGGCTGCACCAAGTCAGTCACAAGCCATTTGGAAGCCAATGACACACCCACATGGCCACACCACAAATATATTATCAGACAACTGCACACCACTGCTCTAGGCCCACTACTCAGCAGGCTCCAACTTACTGGCATCTGTGTTCCACACCATTTTCAAGAACTTCAGTCAATCAAGGCACTGTCTGGTACACTCATGAGCAGCAATAGGACATCCAATGGTTCTCCAGTGCCACCTGGTCATTGGGAATTTCAAAAATTTCATGGTATTTATCTATCCATTGTTCAAGAATGAAGTTGGAGGCACTTTGGGGTTTCCATTCATCTAAGAACCATTAAATGGTGAGGAAGCTCATTTCAATGAAAGCTCTGGAGAACTCTCACAGGCAAGGCTTTCCAAAGAGTGGTCAAAATGTCATATGCAGACAGGCCCATTGAGGTCTAAAATGTGAGGTCCGTGTGTGTTTTGACTGTTAACTATGGCTGCCAAGTCTTTCAGAATAAAATCATGTGATATCCTGGTTGAGATTCTCAGTGCTCTGTGGAAAGCCACCCAGGGCCCAATCTCAGGTTTCAAGGGTGACTCTCATGCGTGGCCTCCTACAATCCCAACACAATTAATGGCAATACTTCTCTGAGGTCAGTTCCAGAACTCAGTCTCAAAGGAGAATCACACCCGAGTTCAAGCCCATGTGGACCCAGTCATATCTTCCAACCGCCACACAAATGACCACAATTGAAACCAAAACATTCCCACATTACCCTCATCTTCTTCCATATAGACACTCATCATAAACTCTTGCTGGAGGTTTCCATGAGGAGCGCAGCCCAAGGCAATGTCCAAAATATGCACCCTTGCCCGTCATTTGCCTAAAATGAGGGTGGCCTTGACACCCTTCCTGTGAACCAGGAGTGATCAAATAGGCCTGCCTTTAATACTGCTCTGCTTCTCCAATTTGAGGCCAACTGACTGTCAGGTATAGATTCTTTATGTGATTTGGCATCATGGGAGAACCCAAGCACTTCTGCAGGAGTTCAAAGAACTCATTTGACCCAGAGGATCCTATTCTCACTTGATGGAGGTTAGGAACCTAACAGAGGAAGGCAAGAAACTTCATCCACAATGACTGATATTTTTACCATTTTCGTTTTCAATACACACATGGGAACTTTCTTTATATCCATCAGGTGCTGAGAATCTAATCCATAGCCTGACCCAGAGGCAAGCAGCTGATTCAGACACATCCCTTTCGAAAGCAATTAAGCAAAGCACCACAGGTGATGCCCATTCATTTGCATTTAAAAACTGTTTACTTCAGGCTTCAAAAAGGAGTGGCCTGAGGTAAGGACCTTCCTGACATTCAGGGCAACAGAAAAATAGGTAAGCAGAAGGCCCAAAACAGTGTTTCTTCACTGAGACTTTCCTGGTCACACTGATATCTGAGTTTCCTGAGATGCTCACCATTCCATTCAGCTATCCAGTACATGGCCATGTCACAGAGCTTGGAGGTGTTACATATCTTGGACACAAAACCATGAGCCTATTCTGGGTAGTGGCCAAAATTTAGGAAGAAAACAGGAACTTAGGAAGATAGTAGGGGTTGCCCATCCATAAAGCAACCTGCAGTCCAGTCATAAATTGGGTAGGATGAATGATGGAAAACTTTCTTCTAGACAGGACATATCCATTGATGCATTCTCTTTTCTTATGTCTACAACCACGGACACAGTGAGATACACAGATATAGAAACACTCACCTTGTCAAACGACTTTTTAGAAGCAGTCCACTCCAAACCAAACAAATCGCCTTTCCTGCCTATTCTCAGAACATGAGACAAAACCACAAATTCACACCCACACCCACAAAGGCACTTCCTTCCCCCAATATGTCTGTGACAATCCGGAGTGTCCTCTGACTGTGGACCATATTGTTACCCTAAACTGGCCTGCCCTGTCTCAGATCTGGTCTCCGTGGCCAAATCTGTGAAGTTGTCAGGAGCCAGCGATGACCAACTACCTGTTTTCTTAGGAAAGGACCCTCTTCAGAGCTGTCCTGGCATTTGGCCATTCTCACATCAGTAGGTACCAAAAAAGACTCTCTCTGCCCTTGGTAAAACCAAACATGTGATCCCACTAGGACTGTTACTGGGACTGGCTCTGGATGCCTGGCTTCCTGAATCCCAAGTTCAGAGAATTCCATCACCAAGTAAGTTAGGTGAAGTCACTTTCTTCATGAAATGAATGAGGTCACTGCCTTGGCAACCACTTTGTCCTAACAGTTGCTGCCAAGGGTCTCATGAGATGGAGGCTGTTCCTACTTTCTGTGAGACTGTCACAAGTTAGAATGGTATATCAACCGTATGCACCGGGGAACTTCTCTCCATACAGTCCTGCTTTGGTCCATCTTCTCTACATTAAGAAGAGAGAGGCTGATTCAGACACATCCTTTCATCCTGTCCAGGTTCTTTACCATGTCAGAAGACTTTTGCTCTCTTTGGTACTACATAGCTGCCTACAACTTCTCCAAGGATCATTTCTGCATTGATCTTTGAGGTTCTCAGCAGGTGGAAGATCCCCTACATTCCTGTATTGTAAGACCAACTCTATCCCTGCTCCTCTGTAAAGGTAGATTGAGGGAACAGCGTATGGTTAGGGTTAATAACAGGTTCGAATTCAGTTGGGAATCATTCTGCGGGATGAATAATGTTATTGGGAACCTGCGAAATTTAAAAGAATATATAGGTGAAATATAAGTTTGAAAACCCAAATCTATGTAAGTTTTGAAGCCCAGAAGTGTATTGGGCCCTTGGGTAGGATACTTAGCTTTGAATTATGTTCTGCACAGATGTCTCTGATTAATCGCTATACAATGGCATAGGACCTTTACCTTGGATGATTGAATGTCGAAGAGAACATGCCGTCAAAAAGGGATAGTCGATAGGATTAGGAAGATAGTCAGTAGGTTTAGAAAGAAGAGTGAGTATAGGATTTGGACAAAAACTTTTTTAGCAATAGGGTTTCGGGTAGAGAGTGAATGTAAATGTCAGCACATGTGAAGAGTCATTCACAATGATGAACTGGGGAAAATATGTAGGAAAGTAAATATCAATTGAGACAAAAGAAAATCACGCAAAGTATAATGTGAGTTATAGGATTAGACATTTTCAACAGGGTTGATGTTGAATATATAATCTTAGCAAGAAACAAATATGTAGTCACCAATTGGATTGACATTTGAGAGCATTAGGCAACCTGGACATGGATGTTATTACTAATCCATGCTCACTTTCCATTTAGGCTTTGGTACAATCATAAGTGTGACCTTTGCATTTTGTGTCCATAATATTACTGTAATAAAATATATATGTAGATCAGGTGACATGAGTATATCTTCCACCATTTCTGGGAGCAATATTTTGAAGACGTATAAATTAGTATTGGGGGTACAAACAGGTGTACCCTGTTTTATGAATATACAGATAATGCATGAATGGAACATACTCTGAATAAAACCTATACTCATTCCACTATAAATAATGGATTGAATTGATATCTGAAAAAATACAGGAAATCAAATATTGATATACAGACATTCATTACAACCAGTTATACATCAATGATAATATTAGTATTAGGATTTTCATGAAGAGTGTGTGAGTTTTGCTTCAAAATTGATTATGGAAATCGAAAATAATGTGTTTGGAAAGAAGTCTCATGAAAAGAGCAGTAAAGAAACATGGAGGAATACATGTTTTCAGGAGCAGGAAGTGATTGAAAGTGAAACAAATTCCTATATATTTTTGAACTTTTGGATGAAATATATATATTATGATGTGCATAAACTGAAGAAATAATAATGTCCCACTGTTGAATAAATATGAACGTCAAAATACATATCATGTCCCATAGGAATCTACTTGCATTGATGTTAAACTGGGTCAGTTACTGTAGAAATATTAGGATTTGTATACACCATTCACTGAAGTTAGTTGTCAGTACTAGGAAACAAATATGAATTTCAGGTGGATGAATAGTTTGGAAAATAATCTTGTGAAATGTTGATTATAAATCCACATAAATGAATATGAATGAATTTAGGGCGTGTATAATAAGTCACATATATTACATATTTTGAAATATCTGGAGAGTATATATATATATATATATATATATATATATATATATATATATATATATATAGAGAGAGAGAGAGAGAGAGAGAGAGAGACAGAGAGAGAGACATTAAAAACTAACAATATATATGCCAATCAAAATCCATCATGAAATATATATCATCCACAGATCCAAAAATATTCATTATACTGAACATGGATTTATGTATAATGTTGTTCAACTAGAAAGTTCACCCATAGTTTGAAATTTCAGTTCCAATAGCATTTACGAGGAGTGATCTCTTCTCACAATTTGTATCTGCCAAGTCAACCACCTCACAAGAATGTACGTGTGGTACCAGGTAGAATTCTATATGTGCATATAAAAATACATGTGCTTAATAGGCTATAGAGAAAGGGAGAAAGGAATTCACATATTTGTTAACTTTAAAAACACATGGAGAACTATTTCAAAAAAAATTTGCAAGATTTATAACTCCTACCCTATATTATGCAAAAGGCAAGTCCAAGTATACACCTTGCCTCCTCTGAACTGCTTGTACTTCTTTTCTGTTTTTTGTTATTTTTCTCCATCATATTAGGATTAGTAGTCAGAGTCTAGTTTGGAATTGGTTAGGGTTAGAGATTCAGTGTTTTAAAGGGAAATTGAAAAATGAATCCAATGTCTATGCAAATATGTGTTACCCCAAAATCTTCCCAGTCTCATCCAAAACAATGCCTTGACATTATCTTTTACCAAAGTAAGATACAGTTAGAGGAGAAGAGTTAGAAAATCTGTGAATACATATCTGGAATGGAATTTGCTCAGGAGTTCACAACCTTGGAGGTGGTAGCAGAGTTCAAAATAGTAAGGCAAAAGGTAAACACTCCTCAAACATGGAGCTCTGCTGGCCTAAAAAATTCTTGAGAAACTGCCTCTGAGGTTGGGCACTTGAAATACATGTTGTTTTCAGGAGATTTAGTTCTTTTATAGAGAGACCATCAAAGCTGGTTCTGCATATATGTGTCCTGTAAGACATGGTTTCTTATTTTTCATTGAACATGTGGCAGCAGTGCTGAATTCTTTTTTTGTAGCTAAACTGTGGACACTGGGGCTAAGTTTCTCCCTGTGCTAACTGGGAAGACATTTGTTCATCCTCCACTTTTAGTGGTGTTTCTTGCTGCTGCACTGGGAGTTTGGTATTTGCTTCACGAAATAAAGGAGGTCAATTGGGACACATTGTTGGAGGGAGTTCTGTCACGTGTGGTGGGTGAGGGTTTGCAGGAGAATGCAATAACCAGGCTTCTATCCCACATAGCTTTCCCCCTTGACCATAGCAACCTGATTCTGAACATTTCCCTGAAACCTCTCCATATAACAAGATGCCTTTACCTATTGGGTCTGTTGGCTGAAACCATATCAGTCACAAGCCATTTGGACGCCAATGGCAGTTCCACGTGGCCTCACCACAGATGTTTTGTCACACATCTGCTCACCACTGCTCTAGGCCCACTAATCAGCAGGCACCAACTAACTGGCATCTCTGTTCTACACCATTTTTATGAAACCCTGTCAATCAAGGCACTGTCTGGTATACTCATGATCAGCATCAGGACATCCAAAGGTTTTCCAGTGCCAACTGGTCATTGAAATTTCAAAAATTTTATGGTATTTATCTAGCCATTATTCAAGGAAGAAGTTGTAGTCACTGTGGGTTTCAATTCATTCAGGAACCATTAAATGTTAAGGAAGCTCATTTCAATGAAAGCTCTGGAGAACAATCACAGGCAAGGCATCCCAAATAGTGGCCAAAAGGTCACATGAAGCCAGGCCCATTGAGGTCTACAATGTGAGGTCCATGTGTGTTTTGACTCTCAACTATGGCTGCCAAGTTTTTCAGAATAAAATCATGTGATATCCTGGCTGAGATTCTCAGTGTTCTGTGGAAAGCCACCCTTGGCCTAGATCTCAGTTTCCAAGGGCGACTCTCATGCGTGGCCTCCTAACATCCCCACACAATTCATGGCAATACTTCTCTGAGGTCAGTTCTACAACTCAGTCTCTAAGGAGTATTACACCAGAGTACAAGCTGAGGGGGACCCAGTCATCCCTTCCAACTGCCACACAAATTACCAAAATTAAAACCAAAACATTCCCACATGGCCCTCATCTTCTTCCACATAGACCCTCATTATAACCTCTGGCTGGAGATTTCCATGAGGGGTGCAGCGCAAGAGAGTGTCCAAAATAAGCTCCCTTGGCCCTCATTTGCCTAAAGTCAGGGTGGCCTTGACACCATTCCTGTGAACCAGGAGTGATCAAATAGGCCTGCCATTACAACTACTCTGCTTCTCCAATTTGAGGCCTACTGACTGTGGGGTTTAGATTCTTTATGTGAAGTGGAATCATGAGAAAACCCAAGCACCTCTGCATGGCTTTGAAAAACTCATTTGACCCAAAGGATCCCTATACTCACTTGATGATTGTCTGCAACCTAATAGAGGAAGGAGAGAGACATCATCCACAATGACTGAATTTTGCCATTTTAGTTTTGGATGCACACCTGGGATCTTTCTTTATATCCATCAGGTGCTGAGAATATAAGCCACAGCCTCACACAGGGCCAAGAGGCTGATTCAGACACATCCCATTCAAAGCAATTAAGCAAAGAGCCACGGGTGATGCCCAATCATTTCCATATGAAAACTGTTTTTTTCATGCTTATCAAAGGGGTGGCCTGAGGCAAAGACCTTCCTGTCATTCAGTGAAACAGAAAAATAGGTAAGCAAAAGGCACAAAGCATGGGTTCTCCACTGAGACTTACCTGGTCACACTGATATCTGAGTTTTCTAAGAAGCTCGCCATTACCTTCAGCTATTCAGTACATGGCCATGTGACAGAGCTTGGGGTGGTACCTATCTTGGACACAAAACCATGAGACTATTCTGCAGATTGGTCAGAATTCAGGAAGAAATCTGAAACTTAGGAAGATAGTAGGTGTTGCCCATCGATAAGGCAACCTGCAGTGCAGTCATAAATTGGGCAGGATGAATGCTGGGAAGCTTTCTACTAGACAGGACACATTCATTGATGCATTCTCTTTTCTAATGTCTACAACCACGGACACAGTGTTATACACAGACATAGAAACACTTGCCTTGTCAAAAGACTATCTAGAAACAGTCCACTGCAAACCAGACATACCAGCTTTCCTACCTATTCTAAGAAAATGAGACAAAACCACAAACTCACACCCACAAACACAAAGCACCTCCTTCCCCCAAGTAAGTCTCTGAATATCCAGAGTGTCCTCTGACTAGCGGGCCCTACTATGTTCACCCGAAATGGCCTGTACTGTGGCAGATCTGGTCTCCTTGGCCAACTCTGTGTAGTTGTTAGGAGCCAGCGGTGAGTCACTACCTACTTACTAAGAAAAGGCCCGTCTTCAGAGCTCTCCTGATATTTGGCCATCCTCACATCAGTAGGTACCAAGAAAGACAGAATCTGTCATTGGTAAAACAAAACAAGTGAGCCCACTGGTACTGGGACTGGGACTGGCTCTGGATGCCTGGCTTCCTGGATCCCAAGTTCAGAGAGTTCCATCACCAAAGAAGTAAGGTAGGTCACTTCCTTCAGGAACTGAATGAGGTCAATGCCTTGGCAAACACTTTGTCCTAATAGCTGCTTCCAAGGGTCCCATGAGATGGAGGCTGCCCCTACTTCCTGTGACACTGTCACAAGTTAGAATGGTATATCAACCATAGACACACGGGAACAGCTCTCCACACAGACCTTGTTTGGTCCATCTTCTCTACATTAAGAAGAAAGTGGCTGATTCAGACACACCCCTTCATCCTGACAAGGTTGTTTGCCATGGAAGATGACTTTTGCTCTCTCAGGTCCTTCATAGCTGCCTACCTCTTTTCCAGGGATCATGTCTGCATGGACCTTTGAGGTTCTCAGCAGGTGGAAGATCCCTTACATTCCTGTATTGTAAGACGAACTCTGTCCCTGCTCTTCTGTAAAGTTAGATTGAGGGAACAGTGTATGTTTAGGGTCAATAACATGTTGGATTTGGTTTAGGAATCATCCTGCAGAATGAATAATGGTATTTGAAACTGCGATATTTACTAGAATATATATGTGAAATATAAGTGTGAAACTAGAAATCTAGGTAACATTTGAAGCCCAGAAGGGCATTGGACCCTTGATTGTGATACTTAGAATAAAATTACATTCTGCACAGAGGTCTCAGATAGATCAATATACAATGGCATAAGACCTTGTACCTTGCTTGATTGAATGTAGAAGAGAATATCCAGTCAAAAAAGGATAGTCGGTAGGATTAGGAAGATAGTCGGTAGGTTTAGAAAAAGAATGAGTATAGGATTAGGAACAAACGTTTATTAGCAATAGGTTATCGATTAGAGTGTGAATGTAAATGTCAGCACATGTGAAGAGTCAGTCACAATGATGAACTGGGGAAAATATGTAGGAAACAGATAGAAATAGAGCCATAATGAAATCAGGCAATGTATAAAGTGAGGGATAGGATTAGACATTTTCAGTAGGGTTGAGTTTGAATATATAATCTTAAGAAGAAACAAATATGTAGTCACCAATAGGATTGATATTTGAGAGCATTAGGCAAGCTGGACATGGATGTTTTTAGTAATCCATGTTTACTTTCCTTTTAGGCTTTGGTACAAACATAAGTGTGAGCTTTGCATTTTGTGTTCCGAATATTTCTGTGATTAAATGTATAAGTAGATCAGGTGACATGAGTATTTCTTCCAACATTTCAGGGAGCAATATTTTGAAGACATATAAATTAGTATTGGGGGTATAAAGAAGTGTACACTGCGTCTATGAATATAGAGATAATGCATGAATAGACCATACTGTGAATAAATAATATAACTCGTTCCACTTTAAATAATGGATTGAATTTTTATCTGAAAATATATAAGAAATCCTATATCGTTATGTAATCATTAATTCCAACCAGTCATACATCTAATGGTAATATCAGAGTTATAATTCATCATAAAGTTTATGTGAGTTTTGCTTCAAAAGTGATTATGGAAATTGAAAGTAATGTGTCTTGAAAGAACTCTCATGAAAAGACCTGTCAAGAAACATGGAAGAATACATGTGTCCTGAAGCAGGAAGTGATTGAAAGTGAAACAAATTCCTGTAAATTTGCGAACTTGTGGGGAAATCTTAAGAGCCCCTCCCAGCTCTCCCTTGAGCGCGATAGCCAGACCGAGGGAATTAGGAGTGGCACGGGACTCGTGGTGCAGACCTCCAGGCCACCGCTCCCACCAGTGCTGAAAACTGAAGTCTCTTGCTCCAGCTTCCGGGGGCATGGCTTCCGGAGTGCAAGCAAATTCGCTGGGGGTTCTCAGGCCTAAGCTCTACAAACTTAGGGTCTGAGGGAGACAAACAGGGAGAGTGTTCCCAGGCGTTCATGAAAACAGGGCTCCTAGGAGCAGCAGACCTGGCATGTAGCCAGTATTGTGGTGAGTGTCACAGGTGAGTGGGGCCTGGCTTGAGGAAACACAAAAGAAGGCCCTAGGCACTCAGGATTGGACACCCACCCAGTCTGGGAGGAAGAGCTGCTGCACAGTGATTGGTTCCCACTTATTGAAAGGAGAAGCTTGGCCCAGTGGGCACAGCTCTACCTACTGGAAAAGAAGTTTATTGCAATCTATGACTGCATTTATTGTTATTATTATTATTTTAATTTGTTTTTTTTGTTTTTGTTTTGTTTTTTTTTGTTTTCTTTTATTTTCATTTTTTTGTTGCTGTTCTTTAACTTTTAAAAAATGTTTTAAATTTTTTTATTTTATTTTATTTTTTTTTCCTGTTCATGATGACCATCTGAGAACACAAATTTATTGCTTTTATTTTCCAAAATCCTCATAAAAGAACTTAAACACTATAAAAATAATCACACGGTATTACCATAAAACAACAAACAAAAAAAACGTATTGGATCTCACCATTATGTATACACACAACACACACCTGCACAATCCCCCCAAACTAAAAGTAAATAGCGGAAAGATCAGTAGAGTGGAGGGAAGGGAACAGAAAGAGGGAGGAAAGGAGAAAAAGAGGAAGTACTGGGGACTGAATTAGAGCAAATTATATTTCATGCTTTTATAATTATGCCAAAATGAATCTTAATGTTATGTATAATCTTAATGTTATGTATAAAAAGAACCAATTAAAAAAAGAAATATGACAGTATACCAGTGCTGTGTAGAGCCAATAAAAAAAATACCTATACATAAACTAAAAAAAATGTGAATTTTAAGAATAAACTGGAGTGGGCTAGAGTTGTGGCTCAGTGGTAGAGCACTTGTCTAGCATGTGTGAGGCACTGGTTGGATTCTCAGCACTGCATATAAATTAATTAATTAAATAAGGATCCATCAACAACTAAAAAAACTAGTAAAAAAGAATAAATTAAAAAAATAAATGAAAGTGTGTAGAAAATGTCATTTGAAGTAAAAATACAAAATCAGCTCTAAGTTGTTTGCAACACAAACACACAAGTTAAGTGGTGTTTGAAAATCCAGGGAGCAAAAGCTATTGTATAAAAATTTTATTGATAATTCCAGAACATCTATTATTAATATCAATGTAAAATATGTATTTTAAGTGAAAGAACCTTTAATAAGACAGCAATTGTGTTAATTAATTAAAGAATCTAAAAATTAGATGAAAATATGATTTGTTTTTATTCAATGAAGCAAGATTAAATGTTTGAAATATGATTTTAAGGAGAAATATAGGCACCACAATAAGTTTTAGGAATTTTGTGGATACAAAGATAATTAACTTAGGACAACTTACTATGATAAATGAGTTTACTTTAGTAGAAAAATAAAATTTGCTCTCTGGAAACTGGGCACCCCTAATCCCCAAATCCCAAATCCAAAATGCCAAATCTAACGTGTTTTAGTACTGGAATGTGACAAGTGAAAAGTTTCCTACTTGGCTTCATTTGACAGGTTACAGTCAAAATGCAGGTATACTAAAAATGTTGTATGAAATTTCCTCCAGGCTATGGGTCTAAGGCATGTATGAAATATAAATGAATTTCATATTTACACTTGAGTCTTATCCCCAAGATTATGTGTGTATAAATATTCCATAATTCCAAAAAAATCCAAAATCTGAAATGCTTCTTGTTCTAAGCATTTTTGATAAACAATACTTAACCTATATACAATTGTTTCCCCCACAACAAATAAACAAATTTAATAAGGTTAAAAACTTTCCAAAAATAAAATTTAAACATACTACAAAGCAAATAAATAACACATGAAATAATAAATTTTTTGGTGACTTAACAACTGGAAACTGTTTCATTTAACTTGCCCCTGGATCATAGATAAACTTCAAAATTATTTTCTTTTTTTTTTTAAATGGCAAAATAATTTTATTTTATTTTATTTTTTTATTGGTTGTTCAAAACCCTACAAAGCTCTTGACATATCATATTTCATACATTAGCATACATTAGCTTCAAGTGAGTTATGAACTCCCTTTTTTAAACCAAGTAGAGATTGCAGAATCACATGGGTTACACATCCACATTTTTACATAATACCATACTAGTAACTGTTGTATTCTGCTGCCTTTCCTTTCCTCTACAATCCCCCCTCCCCTCCCCTATTTTGTTATTATTATTTTTTAAGATTTTAATTTTAATTTTATATTATCATTATCATTTTAAAAAAAATCATTTTCATTCTTTATTTTCTATTTTTTCTATTGTATTTCATTTCTTTTCAATTTTCTTATTTCCCATTCCTTGCATTCTACCTGCCTACTCTCATTCTCTTTAGTGACTTTTTCCCTTCCCTTCTAAAATCTTTCCTCCCAAGCATCAAATAAATTTATAAGAGTAAACAGTAACTCAGCAGTCAAACAGAACAAGAAGTAACATGAGCAGCATAAACAAGCAAGGAAGAAAAGGAGAACAAACAACGAAGAACACCCTAAATATTCAGGAGGACCAGGATTCATCAGAAAAGTGGTCATATAAAGAACTCAAGGAATACCTTAGACAGATGGAATGGAAACTTAAAGAAGATACGAGACAGAAAATCCAAACAGTAAAAGAAAACATTGAAAATGAATTACATAAACATATAAAAGAAAAAGTTAAGCATCTTTATCAGTGGATAGAGATTATAAAAAAAATCAAACAATAATTCTAGAAATGAAGGAAATGATAAACCAAATTAAGAACTCCATTGAGAGTATCACTAACAGAGTGGAGCAAGTAGAAGCCAGAACGTCAGATAATGAAGACAAAATATATCATCTTGAAACGAGTCCAGCCAACTCAGAAAGGCTGGCAAAAAAATCACAAGAAAAACATCCAAGAGATTTGGGATAACATAAATAAAACCACACTTACGAGTCATCAGGATAGAGGAAGGTACAGAGACTCAAACCAAGGGAATGAGAAAACTGCTGAATGAAATAATTACAGAAAACTTTCCAGAAATAAAAAAGGAAATGGATATACAAATTGTAGATGCATACAGGACAAGAGCACACAAAATCACAGTAGACGAATGCCAAGACACATTGTTATGAAGATATCCAATATACAGAACAAAGAGAAAATAATAAATCTACAAGAGAATGGAGGCAGAATACATTCAGTGGTAAACCAATAAGGTTAACAACGGATATTTGATCACAGATGCTGAAAGCGAGAAGATCCTGGAAAAACGTATTTCAAACACTGAAAGACAATGGATGCCAAACAAGAATTATGTATCCAGCATAATTAACCATCAGGTACGACAATAAAATAAGAATCTTTCATGATAAACAAAAGCTAAAAGAATTTGCAGCCAGAAAACAAGCTTTACAAAGCATCTTGAGCAAAACACTACACAAGAAAGAAATGAAAAACAACAACCAAAACCATCAGTGGGAAGTACCTTGGTAATGACAGAGGCAGGGTGAAAGCTTATCATGGAGAAACAAACTAAATTTAAAAAAAGATAAATAATCAAACATGGCTGGCAGTACAAACCATACATCAATAGTAACTCTGAATGTAAATGGCTTCAACTCTCCAATAAAGCGACATAGGCTGGTAACTTGGATTAAATAAACAAATCCAACAATATGTTGCCTCCTGGAGACACATCTGAAATGCAAAGACACACAGGCTGAAGGTGAAAGGTTGGGAAAAAATACACCATGCACACTTATCCTCATAAGCAAGCAGGGGTGGACATCCTCATATCAAATAAAATCGACTTCAAGACTAAGTTAATCAAAAGGGATAAGGAAGGACATTATATACTGTTAAAAGGAACCATTCACCAACAAGACATAACAATTATCAATATTTATGTACTAAATAATGGTGCTACGATGTTCATGAAACAAATTCTCCTCAAGCTCCAAAATGAAATAGACCTCAACACAATAATTATGGGTGACTTCAACACACATCTATCACCATTGGACAGATGCTCCAAACAAAAGTTGAATAAAGAAAGTATAGAACTCAATATCACAATCAATAACCAACATGAAACTGACATATATAGAATATATCAACCATCATCAAGTGGATATACTTTTTTCTTAGCAGCACATGGATCCTTCTCAAAAAAATACCATATATGATGCCATAGGGCAACCCTCAGTAAATATAAAGGTGTGGAGATAATAACATGCATTTTATCTGATCATAATGGAATGAAACTGGAAATCAATGATGAAAGAAGAAAGGAAAAATTCTACATCACATGGAAAATGAACAATATGTTACTGAATGATCAATGGGTTACAGAAGACATAAAGGAGGAAATCAAAAAATTCTTAGAGATAAATGTAATTATAGACACAACATATCGGAATCTATGGGACACAATGAAAGCAGTTTTAAGAGGGAAATTCATCGCCTGGAGGTCATTCCTGAAAAAAAAGGAAAAACCAACAAATAAGTGAGCTCACACTTCATCTCAAAGCCCTAGAAAAGGAAGAGCAAAACAACAGCAAATTTAGCAGAAGGCAAGAAATTATTAAAATCAGAGTGGAAATCAACGAAATTGAAACAAAAGAAACTATTGAAAAAATTAACAAAACTAAAAGTTGGTTCTTCGAAAAAATAAATAAGATCAACAGACCCTTAGCCATGCTAAAGACGAAAAGAAGAGAAAGAACTCAAATTACTAACATATGGGATGAAAAAGGCAACATCACAACAGATGCTACAGAAATACAGAAGACAATTAGAAATTATTTTGAAAACCATTATTCCAATAAAATAGAAAATAGTGAAGACATCGATAAATTTCTTAAGTCATATGATTTGCCCAAACTGAGTCAGGAGGATACACACAATTTAAACCAACCAATATCAATGGATGAAATAGAAGAAGCAATCAAAAGACTACCAACCAAGAAAAGCCCAGGAACGGATGGCTATACAGCGGAGTTTTACAAAACCTTTAAAGAAGAATTAATACCAATACTTTTCAATTATTTCAGGAAATAGAAAAAGAGGGAGCTCTGCCAAATTCATTTTATGAGGCCAACATCACCCTAATTCCAAAACCAGAAAAAGACACCTCAAAGAAAGAGAACTACTGACCAATATATCTGATTAACCTAGATGCAAGAATCCTCAATAAAAATCTGCCTAATCGAATACAAAGGCACATCAAAAAAATTGTTCACCAGGATCAAGTAGGATTCATCCCTGGTATGCAACGATGGTTCAATATACGAAAATCAATAAATGTTATTCATCACATCAATAGACTTAAAGATAAGAACCATATGATCATCTCGATAGATGCAGAAAAAGCATTTGACAAAGTACAGCATCCCTTTATGTTCAAAACATTAGAAAAATAGGGATAACAGGAACTAACCTCGACATTGTAAAAGCTATCTATGCTAAGTCTCAGGCTAGCATCATTATGAATGGAGAAAAATTGAAGGCATTCCCTCTAAAATCTGGAACAAGACAGGGATACCCTCTGTCACCACTTCTATTCAATATAGTTCTCAAAACACTGGCCAGAGCAATTAGACAGACGAAAGAAATCAAAGGCATAAAAATAGGAAAATAAGAACGAAAATTATCACTATTTCCTGGTGACATGATTCTATACATAGAAGACCCAAAAGGGTCTACAAAAGAACTACTAGAACTAATAAATGAATTCAGCAAAGTGGCAGGATATACAATCAAAACGCATAAATCAAAGGCATTTCTGTATATCAGCGACAAACCTCCTGAAACAGAAATGAGGAAAAACACTCCATTCACAATACCCTCAAAAAAATTAAATACTTGAAAATCAACCAAACAAAAAAGGTGAAAGACTTATACAATGAAAACTACAGAACCCTAAAAAGAGAAGTAGAAGAAGATCTTAGAAGATGGAAAAATATACCCTGTTCCTGGATAGGCAGAACTAACATCATCAAAATGGCGAAATTACCAAAAGTTTTCTATAGGTTCAATGCAATGCCAATCAAAATCCCAATGGCATTTCTTGTAGAAATAGATAAAACAATCATGGAATTCATATGGAAAAATATAAGACCCAGAATAGCAAAAGAAATTCTAGCAGGAAGTGTGAATCAGGCGGTATAGCGATACCGGACTTAAAACTATACTACAGAGCAATATTAACAAAAACAGCATGGCACTGGTACCAAAACTGGCAGGTTGACCAATGGTACAGAATAGAGAACACAAAGACTAATTCACAAAGCTACAACTATGCTATATTTGATAAAGGAGCTAAAAGCATGCAATGGAGGAAATATAGCATCTTCAACAAATGGTGTTGTAAAAAATGGAAATCCATATGCAACAAAATGAAACCAAATCCCCTCCTCTTGCCATGCACAAAAGTTAACTCAAAGTGGATCAAGGAGCTAGATATCAAATAAGAGACTCTGCATCTGATACAAGAAAAAGTTGGCTCCGATCTACATAATGTGGGGCCGGGCTCCAAATTCCTTAACAGGACACCCATAGCAGAAGAGTTAATAACAAGAATCATCAAATGGGACTTACTTAAACTGAAAAGTTTTTTTCTCAGCAGGATAAAAAATGAGAGAGGTAAATAGGGAGCCTAAATTATGGGAACAAATTTTTACTCCTTACACTTCAGATAGAGCCCTAATATCCAGAGTATACCAAGAACTCAAAAAATTAGACAATAAGATGATAAATAACCCAATCAAAAAATGGGCCATGGACCTGAACCGACACTACTCAGAGGAGGACATACAATCAATCAGTAAGTAAATGAAAAAATGCTCACCATCTCTAGCAGTCAGAGAAATGCAAATTAAAATCACCCTAAGAAACCATCCTACTCTAGTAAGATTGGCAGCCATTATGAAGTCAAACAACAAGTGCTGGCGAGGATGTGGAGAATAGGGTACTCTTGTACATTGCTGGTGGGACTGCAAACTGTTGTGGCAAATTTGAAAAGCAGTATGGAGAATCCTGGGAAAGCTGGGATTGGAACCACCATTTGACCCAGCTATTGCCCTTCTCAGACTATTCCCTGAAGACCTTAAAAGAGCATATTACAGGGATACTGCCACATTGATGTTCATAGCAGCACCATTCAAAATTGCTAGACTGTGGAACGAACCCAGATGCCCTTCAGTAGATGAATGGATAAAAAAATGTGGCATTTATACACCATTGAGTATTATGCATCATTAAAAAATGACAAAATCATTGAATTTGCAGGGAAATGGATGGCACTAGAGCAGATTATGCTTAGTGAAGCTAGCCAAACCCTAAAAAACAAATAAAAATGTCTTCTTTGATATAATGAGAGCAACTAATAACAGAGCAGGGAGGAAGAGCAGGAAGAAAAGATCAACATTAAACAGAGACATGAGGTGGGGGTCGGAAAGAGAGAGATAAAGGAAATTGCATGGTAATGGAGGGAGACCCTCATTGTTACACAAAATTACATATAAGAGGTTGTCAGGGGAATGGGAAAATTAACAAAGATATAAATGTATTAAAGTAGATGGGGTAGAGAGAGAAGATGGGAGGGGAGTTGGGATACTAGAGGATAGAAAATGTAGCAGAATACAACAGTTACTAATAGGGCATTATAAAAATGCAGATGTGTAACACATATGATTCTGCAATCCATATTTGGGATAAAAATGGGAGTTCATAACCCACTTGAATCTAATGTATGAAATATAATATGTCAAGAGCTTTGTAATGTTTTGAACACCCAATTAAAAAAATAAAAAAATAATATGAAATAAAATAATTGAAAAAAAAAACACATGGAGAAATATTTCACTCTCTTCCAGAACAATGCCTTGACATTACCCTCGCCCCAAGTAATACATCATTAGAGGATAAGAGTTAGAAAATCTGGGAATACATAGCTGGAATTTAATATGCTCAAAAGTTCACAACATTGGAGGTGGTAGAGTAGTTTACTAAAGTAAGGGACAGGGTAAACACTCCACAAATATGGAGCTCTGCTGGCCTAAAGACTTCTTCAGAAACTGCCACTGAGGTTGGGCACTTGAAATATATGTTGTTGTCAGGAGCTTTAGATTCCTTTGTAATGAGAGCATCAAAGCTGGGTCTGCATCTATGTGACCTGGAGGACATGTTTTCTTATGTTGCAATGAACATGAGTCAGCAGTGCTGAATTCAATCTTTGTAGGTAAACTGTGGTCACTGGGGGCTAAGTGTCTCCCCGTGTGGACTGGGAAGCCATTTGGTCATCCTCCACATTTTGTGGTGTTTCTTGCTGCTGCACTGGTAGTTTGGTATTTGCTTCACAAAATACAAGGAGTCCACCTGGGACAAAGTGTTGGAGGGAGTTTCTCACGTGTGGTGGGTCAGGGTCTGCAGGAGAATGCACCCACCAAGGTTCTCTCCCAAATAGCTTGCCTCTTGACCATAGCAACGGGATTCTGAACATTGCCCTAAAACCTCTACAAATAAAAATACGCCTTTACATATAAGGGTCTGCTCGCTGCACCATGTCAGTCACAAGCAATTTGGAAGCCAATGGAAGATCCACATGGCTCCACCACAGATGATTTATCACACACCTGCCGACTGCAGCTCTATGCCCACTACTCAGCAGGCTCCAAATTACTGGCATCTCTGCTCTACACCATTTTCTGGAAACCCAGTCCATCAGGCACTGTCTGGTATACTCATAGTCAGCAACAGGATATCCAAAGGTTCTCCAGTGCCACCTGGTCATGGAAATTTAAAAAAATTTCACAGTATTTATCTAGCCATTTTTCAAGGATGAAGTTGAAGGCACTGTGGGTTTCACTTCATTCAGGAACCATTAAATGGTGAGGATGCTCATTTCAATGAAAGCTGTGGAGAACTCTCATAAGCATGGCTTCCTAAAGAGTGGCCAATGATCACATGATGCTAGGCACATTGAGGTCTACAATGTGAGGTCCATGTGTGTTTTGACTCTCAACTATGGCTGCCAAGTCTTTCAGAATAAAATTATGTGATACCCTGGCTGAGATTCCAAGTGCTCTGTGCAAAGCCAACCTGGGCCTAGATCTCAGTTTCCAAGGGCAAATCTCATGCGTGGCCTCCTAAAATCCCAACTCAATTCATGGCAATACTTCTCTGAGGTCAGTACCTCAACTCAGTATCTAAGGGGAATCACACCAGAGTTCAAGCCCAGGTGGACCCAGTCGTCACTTCCAACCACCACCCAAATGACCACAATTAAAACCAAAACACTCCCACATGACCCACATTTTCTTCCATATAGACACTCATCATAACTTCTGGCTGGAGGTTTCCATAAGGGGCTCCGCCCAAGCCAGTGTCAAAAATAAGCTCCCGTGCCGGTTAATTTGACTAAACTGAGATTGGCTGTACACACTTCCTGTGAACAAGATGTGATCAAATAGGCCTGCCATTAATACTGCTCCGCTTCTCCAATTTGAGGACTACTGACTGTGGGTTTTCGATTCTTTATGTGAACTGGAGTCATGATAAAACCCAAGCACCTATGGGATAGAATCTGCAGGGCTTTGAGGAACTCATTTGAGACAAAGGATCCCTATTCTCACTTGATGGAGGTCACGAACCTTACAGAGGAAGACGAGAGACTTCATCCACAATGACTGCTCTTTTTTGCCACTTTGGTTTTGGATGTACACATGGAATCTTTCTTTAGATCCATCAGGTGATGAGAAACTAAGCAACAGCCTCACACAGGGCCAATGGTCTGAATGAGACACATCTTTTTCAAAGCAATTAAGCAAAGAGCCACAGGTGATGCCCATTCATTTCCATTTGAAAACTGTTTTCTTCAGGCTTCACAAAGTGGTGGCCTAAGGCAAAGACCTTCCTGACATTTAGGGCAACAGAACAATAGGTAACCAAAAGGCCCAAAGCAGGGTTTCTCCACTGAGTCTTTAATGGTCATAGTGATTTCTGAGTTTTCTGTGATGCTCGCCATTCCCTTCAGCTATCCAGTACATGGCCATGTCACAGAGCTTGGAGGTGGTATATATCTTGCACAAAAAACCATGAGCCTATTCTAGAGAGTGGCCAGAATTCAGGAAGAAAAGTGGAACTTAGGAAGATAGCAGGTGTAGCCAATTGATAAGGCAAGCCGCAGTCCACTCATAAATTGTGCAGGATGAATTCTGGGAAGCTTTCTACTAAACAGGACATATCCATTGATCCAATATCTTTTCTAATGTCTACAACCATAGATAACAGTGGGATACACAGACATAGAAACACTCGCCTTGCCAAACGACTTACTAGAAACAGTTCACTCCAAACCAAACAAACCGACTTCCCTGCCTATTTTCAGAACATGAGACAAAACCACAAAACCACAACCAAACCTACAAAGGCACCTCCTTCTGCCAAGTAGGTCTTTGACTATCTTGAGTGTCCTCTGACTTATAGGCCATACTATGTTCCCCCGAAATGGCCACTCCTGTCTCAGATTTGGACTCCATGGCCAACTCTATTTAATTGTCAGGAGCCAGCTGTGAGCCACTACCTGTTTTCTCAGGAAAGGCCCCTCTTCAGAGATTTCCTGCCATTTGGCCATCCTCACATGAGTAGGTACCAAGAAAGACTGACTCTGTCCTTGGTAAATCCAAACAAATGAGACCACTCAGACTGGAACTGGCTCTGGCTTTTTTGCCTGAATTCCTGGATCTCAAGATCAGAGAGTTCCATCACCAAGGAAGTGAGGTGAGGTCACTTCTTTCAGAAATTGAAAAATCTGTGGAAAGCAACTCTGGGCCTAGATCTCAGTTCCAAGGGTGACTCTTATGCGTGGCCTCCTAAAATCCCAACAAAATTCAATGCAATACTTCTCTAAGGTCAGTTCCACAACTCAGTCTCTAAGGGGAATCACACCAGAGTTCAAGCCCAGGTGGACCCAGTCATTTCTTCCAACCGCCACACAAATGACCAAAATTAAAACGAAAAGACTCCCACATGGCCCTCATCTTCTTACATATTGTCATTCATCATAATGTCTGGCTGAAGATTTTCATGAGGGGCGAAGCCCAAGAAAGTGTCCAAAATAAGCTCACTTGCCCCTCATTTGCCTAAAGTCAGGGTGGCCTGGACACCCTTCCTGTGAACCAGGAGTGATCAAATAAGCCTGTCATTAATAATGCTCTGTTTCTCCAATTTGAGGCCTACTAATTTTCAGGTATATATTCTTTGTGATTTGGAGTCATGCGAAACCCCAAGCACCTCTGCAGGGCTTTGAGGAGCTCTTTTGACCCAAAGAATCCATTTTCTCACTTGACAGAGGTCAGGAACCTAACAGAGGAAGGCAAGAGACTTCATCCACAATGACTTATCTTTTTGCCATTATGGTTTTTGATGCACACATGGGATCATTCTTTAGATCCATCAGGTGCTGAGAATGTAAGACACAGCCACACACAGGCCAAGAGGCTAATTCAGCCACATCCCTTTCCAAAGCAATTAAGCAAAGAGCCACAGGTGATGCCCATTCATTTCCATTTGAAAACTCTTTCTTCAGGCTTCACAAAGGGGTGGCCTGAGACCAAGTCTTTCCTGACATTCAGTGCAACAGAACAATAGGTAAGCAAAAGGCCCAAAGCGGGGTTTTTCCACTGAGACATTTCTGTTCACACTGATATCTGAGTTTTCTGAAAGGCTGGCCATTCTCTTCCGCTATCCAGTACATGGCCATGTCACAGAGCTTTTAGTGGTGCATATCTTGGACACAAAACCATGAGCCTATTCTGGAGAGTGGCCAGAATTCAGGAAGAAAACAGGAACTTAGGAAGATAGAATGTGTTGCCTCTCAATAAGACAAGCTGCAGTCCATTCATAAATTGGGCAGGATGAATTATGGGAAGATTTATAGTAGACTGGACGCATCCATTAATGCATTCTCTTTTCTAATGTCTACAACAATGGACACAGTGGGATACACAGACATAGAAACACTCGCCTGGTCAAACGACTTACTAAAAACAATCCACTCCAAACCAAACAAACCAACTTTCCTACCTGTTCTCAGAACATGGCCTGACCTCTCTCAGATCTGGTTTCCTTGTCCAACTCTGTGAAGTTGTCAAGAAAAAGGGGTGAGCCACTACCTGCTTCTTCTGGAAAGGTCCCTCTTCAGAGCTCTCCTGGCATTTGGCCATCCTCACATCGGTAGGTACCAAGAAAGACTGACTCTGTCCTTGGTAAATCCAAAGAAGTGAGTCCACTGGGACTGGGGCTGCCTCGGGGTGCCTGGATTCTTGGATACAAAGTTCAGAGAGTTCCATCACCAAGGAAATGAGGTATATCACTTTCTTTGGAACTGAATGAGGTCACTGCCTTGGCAACCATTTTGTGCTAACAGTTGCTTCCAAGTGTCCCATGAGATGGAGGCTGCCCCTACTTCCTGTGACACTTTCACAAGGTAGAATGGTATGTCAACCATAGGCACCCAGCAGCAGCTCTCCACACAGGCCTGGTTTGGTCCATCTTCTCTACAATAAAAAGAGAGAGGCTGATTCAGACACATCCCTTCATCCTGACCAGGTTGTTTGCCATGGAAGATGACTTTTGCTCTCTCAGGTCCTTCATAGCTGCCTACATCTTCTCCAGGTATCATTTCTGAATGGACCTTTGAGGTTCTCAGCAGGTGGAATGTCCCCTACTTTCCTGTATTGTAAGAACGACTCTATCCCTGCTCTTCTGTAAAATGAGATTGAGGAAACAGTGTATGTTTAGGCTTAATAACAGGTTCGATTTGGGTTAGCAATCATTCTGTGTGATAAATAATGGTATTGGGAACCTGCGATATTTACAAGAATATCGAGATGAAATATAAGTATGAAAACAGAAATCTAGGTATGATTTGAAGCCGAGAAGGGCATTGGGCCCTTAATTGGGATACTTAGTTTTGAATTATATTCTGCAAAGATGTCTCAGACAATTTGATATACAATGGCATAGGACCTTGTACCTTGGATGTTTGAATGTAGAAGAGAACATCCAATCCAAAGGGATAGTCAGTAGAATTAGAAAGATAGTCGGTAGGTTTAGGAAGAAGAGTGAGTGTAGGATTGGGACTAAAAATTCTTTAGCTATAGGGTTTCGGATAGAGAGTGAATGTAAATGTCAGCACATATGAAGAGTCAGTCACTATGATGAAATTGGGAAAATATGTAGAAAAGCAGATATCAATAGAGACATTATGAAATCAGGCAAAGTATTAAGTGAGTGATAGGAGTAGACATTTTCACCAGGGTTGAGTTTGAATATATAATCTTAGGAAGAAACAAATATGTAGTAACCAATAGGATTGACATTTGAGAGCATTAGGCAACCTGGACAAGGATGTTTTTAGTAATCCATGATCGCTTTCCATTTAGTCTTTGGTACAATCATAAGTGTGACCTTTACATTTTTTGTCCAGAATATTACTGTGATAAAATCTATATGTAGATCAGGTGACATGAGTATTTCTACTACCATTTCTGGGAGCAATATACTGAAGACGTAAAATTTGTATTGGGGGTACAAAGAGGTGTACCCTGTGTCCATGAATATAGAGATTAAGCATGAATACACCATACTGTGAATAAATAATATAACTGGTTCCAACTTTAAATAATGGATTGAATTGATATCTGAAAATATACAATAAATCTTATATTGATATATATTCATTCATTCCAACCAGTTATACATCTAATGGTAATATTAGTGTTTTGATTTATCATGAAGAGTGTGTGAAGTTTGCTTCAAAAGTGATTATGGAAATCGAAAATAATGTGTTCGGAAAGAATTCTCATGCAAAGACCAGTCAAGAAATATGGAGGAATACATGTGTTTTGAAGCAGGAAGTGATTGAAAGTGAAACAAATGCCTATAAATTTGCTAAATTTTTTATGAAATATATATCCTATGATGTGCATAAACTGATGAAATTGTAATGTACCAGTTTTGAATAAAAATTAACGTAAAAATACACATCATGTCCCATTGGAATCTACTTGCATTGATGTTAAACTTGGTCAGTTACTGTAGAAATATTAGGATTCGCGTGCCTCATTCACCGAAGTTAGTTTTCTTTTTTCTTTTTTAATTTTTTATGGTTGTTCTAAACATTATTTATTTCTTGATATATCATATTTCACACTTTGATTCAAGTAGGTTATAAACTCCCATTTTTACCCCGTATACAGATTGCAGAATCACATCAGTTACACATCAATTGATTGACACATTGCCATACTAGTGTCTATTGTATTCTGCTGCCTTTCCTATCCTCTACTATCCCTCCTCCCCTCCGCTCTCTTCCCCTCTCCTCTCTCTACCCCCTCTACTGTAATAAATTTCTCCCTTTTGTATTATTTTTCCCTTTCCCCTCACATCCTCTTTTATGTAATTTTGTATAACCCTGAGGGTCTACTTCCATTTCCATGCAATTTCCCTTCTCTCTCCCTTTCTCTCCCACCTCTCATCCCTATTTAATATTAATCTTCTTCTCATGCTCTTCATCCCTACTCTGTTCGTAGTTACTCTCCTTTTATCAAAGAAGGCATTTGGCATTTGTTTTTTAGGGATTGGCTAGCTTCACTTTGCATAATCTGCTCTAATGCCATCTATTTTCCTGCAAATTCTATGATTTTGTCATTTTTTAAAGCAGAGTAATACTCCATTGTGTATAAGTGCCACATTTTTTTATCCATTCTTCTATTGAACAGCATCTAGGTTGGTTCCACAGTCTTGCTATTGTGAATTGTGCTGCTATGAACATCAATGTAGCAGTGTCCCTGTAGCATGCTCTTTTAGGGTCTTTAGGGAATAGACCGAGAAGAGGAATAGCTGGGTCAAATGGTAGTTCCATTCACAGCTTTCCAAGAAATCTCCATAATGCTTTCCAAATTGGCTCTACCAATTAGCAGTGCCTCCAATAATGTACAAGTGTACCTGTTTCTCCACATCCTCACCAGCACTTGTTGTTGTTTGACTTCATAATGGCTGCCAATCTTACTGGAATGAGATGGTATCTTAGGGTGGTTTTGATTTGCATTTCTCTGACTGCTGGGGATGGTGAGCATTTTTTCATGTACTTGTTTTTTGATTGTATGTACTTCTCTGAGAAGTGTCTGTTCTGGTTCTTGGCCCATTTGTTTATTGGGTTATTTGTTATCTTATTGTCTATTTTTTTGAGTTCTTTGTTTACTCTGAATATTAGGGCTCTATCTGAAGTGTGAGGAGTAAAGATTTGTTCCCAGGATTTAGGCTCCCTATTTACCTCTCTTATTGTTCCTTTTGCTGATAAAAAACTTTTTAGTTTGAGTAAGTCCCATTTGTTGATTCTAGTTATTAACTCTTGTGCTATGGGTGTCCTATTCAGGAATTTGGAGCCCGACCCCAAAGTATGTAAATCGTAGCCAACTTTTTCTTCTATCAGACGCCATGTCTCTGATTTGATATCAAGCTCCTTGATCCATTTTGAGTTAACTTTTGTGCATGGCGAGAGAAAGGGATTCAGTTTCATTTTGTTACATATGGATTCCAAGTTTTCCCAGCACCATTTTTTGCAGATGCTATTTTCCTTCATTGCATGCTTTTAGCCCCTCCATCAAATATAAGATAGTTGTAGTTTCCTGGCTTAGTTTCTGTGTCCTCTATTCTGAACCATTGGTCCACCCGCCTGTTTTGGTACCAGTACCATGGTATTTTTGTTACTATTTTTCTGTAGTATAGTTTGAAGTCTGGTATCGCTATGCCGCCTGATTCACACTTCCTGCTTAGTGTTGTTTTTGTTATTCTGTGTCTTTTATTTTTCCATATGAATTTCATGATTGCTTTCTCTATTTCTAGAAAAAATTGCGTTTGGATTTTGATTGGCATTGCATTAAACCTGTTGAGAACTTTTGGTAATATCACCATTTTGATGATATTAGTTCTGCCTATCCATGAACAGGATATATTTTTACATCTTCTAAGATCTTCTTCTATTTCTCTCTTTAGGGTTCTGTAGTTTTCATTGTATAAGACTTTCACATCTTTTGTTAGGTTGATTCCTAATTATTATTATTTTTTTTTAGGATATTGTGTATGGAGTGGTTGTCCTCATTTCTATTTCAGAGGATTTGTCGCTGATATGCAGGAATGCCTTTGATTTATGCATGTTGATTTTATATCCAGCCACTTTGCTGAATTCATTTATTAGCTCTATTAGTTTCTTTGTAGACCCTTTTGGGACTGCTAGACATAGAATCATGTGATCTGATAATTTAAGTTCTTCTTTTCCAATTTTTACGCCTTTTATTTCTTTCATCTGTCTAAATGCTCTGGCTAGTATTTCGAGAACAATGTTGAACAGAAGTGGTGAGAGAGGGCATCCCTGTCTTGTTCCAGATTTTAGAGAGAATACCTTCAATTTTTCTCCATTCAGAATGATGCTAGCCTGAGGCTTAGCATAGATTGCTTTTACAATATTGAGGTATGTTCCTCTTATCACTAGTTTTTCTAGAGTGTTGAACATAACAGAATGCTGTACTTTATTGAATGCTTTTTTTGCATCTACCGAGATGATCATATGGTTCTTATTTTTAAGTCTATTGATGTGGTGAATAACATTTATTGATTTCCGTACATTGAACCAGCCTTGCATCACATGGATGAATCCTACTTGATCAGGATTCACAATTTTTTTGATATGTTTTTGTATCCAATTCGCCAGAATTTTATTGAGGATTTTTTCATGTAGGTTCATTAGAGATATTGGTCTGTAGTTTTCTTTCTTTGAAGTGTCTTTGTCTGGTGTAAGAATCAGGGTGATCTTGGCCTCGTAGAATGAATTTGGAAGATCTTCCTCTTTTTCAATTTCCTGAAACAGCTTGAAAAATATTGGTATTTGTTCCTCTTTAAAGGTTTTGTTAAACTCTGCTGTATACCCATACGGTCCTGGGCTTTTCTAAGTTGGTAGTGGATTGATGGTTTCTTCTATTTCCTCAATTGATATTGGTCTGTTTATGTTGTCTATATCCTCCTGACTCAATATGGGCAGATCATATGACTTAAGAAATTTATCGATGCCTTCACTGTCTTCTATTTGTTTGGAGTATAAGGATTAAAAATAATTTCTGATTATCTTCTGTATTTCAGAAATATCTGTTGTGATATTTTCTTTTTTAATCCCTTATGCTAGTAACTTGAGTTCTCTCTTCTTCTCTTTAATAGCATGGCTAAGGGTCTGCCAATTTTATTTATTTTTTCAAAGAACCAACTTCTACTTTTGTCAAGTTTTTTCAATTGTTTCTTTTGTTTCAATTTCATTAATTTCAGGTTTGATTTTAATTATTTCTTGCCTTCTACTTCTTTTGCTGTTTCTTTCGTCTTCTTTTTCTAGGATTTTGAGATGAAGTATGAGATCATTTATTTGTTGGTTGTTTGTTTTTTTAAGGAATGAACTCCAAGCAATGAATTTTCCTGTTAGAACTGCTTTCAATGTGTCCCATAGATTCCGATATGTTGTGTCTGTGTTTTCATTTATCTCTAAGAATTTTTAAATTTCCTCCTTGATGTCTTCTATAACCCATTGATCACTCAGTAACCTATTGTTCATTCTTCAAGTGATGCATGATTTTTCCTTCCTTCTTTTATCATTGATTTTTAGTTTCATTCCATTATGATCAGATAATATGCATGGTATTATCTGTACTCCTTTATATTGTCTAAGAGTTGCCCTGTGACATAATATATGATCATTTTTTAGAAGGATACATGTGCTGCTGAGAAAAAAGGTAACTGTTTGATGTTGGGTGTTATATTCTACATATCTCAAATAAGTCTAGGTTATTAATTGTGTTATTGAGTTCTATAGTTTCCTTATTCCTTATTCCTTGTTTGGAAGATCTGTCCAGTGGTGAGAGAGGTGTGTTCATGTCTCCCATGATTACTGTATTGTGGTGTATTAGACTCTTGAACATGAGAAGAGTTTGTTTGATGAACATAGCTGCACCATTGTTTGGGGCATATATATTAATGATTGCTGTCTCTTGTTGGTGTATGGTTCCCTTGAGCAGTATGTAGTGTCTCTCTTTAACCCTTTTGATTAACTTTGGCTTGAAATCTATTTTATTTGATATGAGTATGGACTCTCCTGCTTGTTTCCGAAGTCCATATGAGTGATATGATTTTTCCCAAACTTTCACCGTCAGTCTATGTATGCATTTTCCTATCAAATGCATCTCCTGTAGGCAGCATATTGTTGGGTCTTGTTTTTTGTTCAATTCTACTAGCCAGTGTGTCTTCATTGGTGAGTTTAAGCCATTAACATTTAGGGTTATTATTGAGATATGGGTTGTTCTTCCAGCCATATTTGTTTATTTATGTTACTAAACATGGTTTGTTTTCCTCTTTGATTATTTTCCCCCCTTTAATGTCCTACCTCCCACTGTTGGTTTTCATTGTTATTTTCCATTTCCTCTTCCTGCAATGTTTTGCCGAGGATGTTTTGAAGAGATAGTTTTCTAGCTGCAAATTCTTTTCACTTTTGTTTATCGAGGAAGGTTTTAATTTCATCTTCCATACTGAAGCTTAATTTCGCTAGATACACAATTCTTGGTTGGAACCCATTTTCTTTCAGTGTTTGAAATATGTTATTCCAGGATCTTCTAGCTTTCAGAGTCTGTGTTGAAAGATCAGCTGTTATCCTGATTGGTTTACCCTTAAACGTAATCTGCTTCCTTTCTCTTGTAGCTTTTAAAATTCTCTCTTTTTTCTGTTTGTTGGGCATCTTCATTATAATGTGTCTAGTTGTGGCTCTCTTATTATTTTGCACATTCGGCGTTCTGTAGGCTTCTAGGACTTGGGATTCTGTTTTATTTATCAAGTCTGGGAAGTTTTCTCGTATTATTTCATTGAATAGGTTGCTCATTCCTTTTGTTTGGACCTCTATACCTTCCTGTATCCCAATGACTGTTAAGTTTGGCCTCTTTATGTTATCCCATATTTCTTGGATATTCTGCTCGTGGTTTCTTAACAGTCTTGCTGAGTGGTCTATGTTCTTTTCAAGTTGAAATACTTTGTCTTTATTGTCTGATGTTCTATGTTCTAAGTGTTCTACTCTCCTGGTAGTATTCTCAATTGAGTTTTTAAGTTGGATTATTCCTTCCTGCAATTCTAGGATTTCTGTTTGTTTGTTTGTTTTTACAACCTCTATCTCCCTATATATTTGATCTTTTGCTTATTGGATTTGTTTATGTAATTCATTGTCGAAGTGATCTTTAATTGTCTGATTTTGTTGTCTAATGTCTTCCTTGAGACTCCAGATCATCTAAAGCATGAGTATCCTGAATTCTTTATCTGACATTCCATCTGATGCAGCTATTACCTCTTCTAAAGTTGTGTTGACCTGCATTGCTTGTGGTCCTTTCTTTCCTTGTCTTTTCATACTGCTCGCGTTTCTCTCTGCTTGTTGAAACTGTTTTGTTTTGGGCAGTGGCTCTGCTCTGCCCCTATTCCTATTGGGGTGACCTAACAACCACGCTGGTGGGCCGCTGGGCTTGTACTGGGCACGGGAGAAGGCTCTGCTTTGCCACTACTCCAATAGGGGTGCCGTGTCTACCACACCAGAGGGTTGTTGGGCCTGTTCTGGGCATAGGCGGTGGCTCTGCTCTGCCCCTACTCCAATTGGGGTGACGTGACTACCACGCCTGCTGGTTGATGGGCCTGTTCCAGGCACGGGCGGCAGCTCTGCTCTGTCACTACTCCAATTGGGATGACATGACTACCACGCCTGCAGGTCGCTGGGCCTGTGCCGGGCATGGGCGTCGGCTCTGCTCTGCCCCTCTGGCTTGAAGACAAAGTGAGAGAGACTCGGGTGTTTGTGACTCACTTTTTTTACCAGGAGACCAACTGTTTCTGTCACCGCTGGTATCGATGAAGTTATCTCCTCCACCACTTTGTGATGACATCAGATCTCTAACATGTTGGTATCCCATGTGAATGGCAGCATTTCATTCCCTTTGCCGGATGACCAAAGCAATGGTGAGTCCTGACCAGCCCTCACAAGCCCCGTCTCAATCCTGTTGCCACTGCCTATGAAGGCTAGGTAGGTATTTACCTCCACAGTATTCAGCAAGACCTAGACCGAGAAGGAGTTTCCGCGGGTTCTTTAGCCCTGGGCCTGATCAGTTCCAGGAGCCAGAATTCGGCCGCTCTGTGCTTGGTGTATGTTCTGATAGGAACAGGCCTGAGTAATTTGTCTCCGAGACACAGGCGAATGGCAGCCTGAGATTACCTGTTCTATAGCTGAATGAGCTGCTATGAGTTGAAAACAGGAATGGTGACGTCAGCTCTCCAAGATGGTGGCCCCTGGCTTCCTCTGTGGTCTGACTGGTGTGGAAAACCGAATTGGACCGCGTCCTTCCCCAGTCTCAAACCCAGAATTCAGCAATGAGCACAGTGATTGTACAGCTGGCAGGAGCCCACAGAATCTGCACCACTGAATATTTGTGTTGCTATCTCATTGTTTGCCAGCATGCGCCACAGACTCTAGCCGCAGGGCGATTTGCTGAATAAGCAGCATGACGCTCCATGCGGACAAATCACTCACGTTTGAGCCCTGTAGCTAATCCTCATGAGATGGAAATACTTCCACTAGGTTTTGGAGCACCCAAATTTTGCTGGAAATTCGTCATTCTCTTGCACAGTGATGCTGTATATGGGGTTGATGCACTCCTTTCGCTGCCATCATATGATCCCCTGAAGTTAGTTTTCAGTACTGGAAACGAATATGTATTTCAGGTGGATGAATATTTCTGAGAATAAACTTGTGAAAAGTTGATTATAAATCCACATACATAAATATGAATGAATTTAGGGAGTGTAAAATAAGACAAATACATTTCATATTTTGAAAAATCTGGAGAGTGAATACATATATATATATATATAGATAGATAGATAGATAGATAGATACACACACAGAGAGAGACATTAAAAAGTAGCATTATGTATGCCAATTGAAATTCACCATGAAATATATATCATCCACAGATCCAAAAATACTCATTTTCCTGAACATCAATTTATGTTGTTCAACTAGAAAGCTGACCCATATGTTGAATTTTCAGTTCCAACAGCGTTTAGTAGGAGTGATCTTTTCTTACAGTTTGTATCTGCCAAGTCAGCCACCTCACAAAATATATGTGTGATACCAGGTAGAATTCAATATGTGCATAAAAAAATACATGTGCTGAATAGACTACAGAGAAAGGGAGACAGTTATTCACATATTTGTTAACTTTTAAAACACATAAAGAACTGTTTCAATTAAAATTTGCTAGATTTATAGCACCTACCATTTATCATAGAAAAGGCAAGTCCAACTATACACCATGCCTCCTGTGAACCTCTTGTATTTCTATTTTGTTTGGGTTATTTTTCTCCATCATATTAAGATTAGAAGTAAAAGTCTAGAAGGGAATTTGTTAGTGTCAGGGATTCAGTATTTCGAATGGAAAATTGGAAAATGTATCCAATGTGTATGCAAATATGTGCTACACAAAAATCTTCCCACTCTCATTCAGAACAATGCCTTGGCATTACTTCGCCCCATGTAAGACACAATTAGAGGAGAAGAGTTAGAAAATCTGTGAATACATACCTGTTATAGAAAATGCTCAGGAGTTCACAAATTTGGAGGTGGTAGAGGAGTTTCCAAAAGTAAGGGACAGGGTAAACACTCCACAAACATGAAGCTCTGCTGGCCTAACATCTGGAGAAACTACCTCTGAGGGTGAGCACTTGAAATATATTTTGTTGTCAGGAGCATTAGCTTCCTTTGTAGTGCGACCATCAAAGCTGGGTCTGCATCTATGTGACATGGATGACATGGTTTCTTATTTTCCGATGAACATGAGGCAGCAGTGCTGAATTTTCTCTTTGTAGGTAAACTGTGGCCACTGAGGGCAAGTGTCTCCTCATCTGGACTGTGAAGCCATTTGGTCATCCTCCACTCTTTGTGGTGTTTTTTGCTGTTGCACTAGGAGTGTGGTATTTGCTTCATGAAATAAAAAGAGTTCAACTGGGACACAGTGCTGTAGGGAGTTCTTTCAGTTGTGGTGGGTTGGGTTCTGTTGGAGAATGCACCAACCAGGCTTCTATCCCTCATAGCTTGCAACATTGACCATAGCAACCTGATTCTGAATATTGCCCTGAAACCTCTCCATATAACAAGATTCTTTTACATATAAGGGTCTACTGGCTGCAAAATGTCAGTCACAAGTTATTTGGACACCAATGGCAGATAAACATGGCCACACCAGAGATATTTTATCACACACCTGCCCACCACGGCTCTAGGAACACTACTCAGCAGGTTCCAACTTACTTGCATCTCTGTTATACACCATTTTCATGAAGCCCAGTCAATAAAGGCAATGTCTTGTATTCTCATGATCAGCTAGAGGACATCCAAAGGTTCTCCTGTGACACCTAGTCTTGGGAATTTCAAAAATTTCATGGTATTCATCTAGCCATTATTCAAGGAAGAAGTTGTAGGCACTGTGGGTTTCAATTCATTCATTAACCATTAAATGTTGAGTAAGCTCATTTCAATGAAAGCTCTGGAGAACACTCAGAGGCAAGGCTTCCCAAAGGGTGGCCAAAAGGTCACATGAAGCCAGGCCCATTGAGGTCTACAATGTGAGGTCCATGTGTGTTTTCACTCTCAACTATGGCTGCCAAGTCTTTCAGAATAAAATCATGTGATATCCTGGCTGAGATTCCCTTTGCTCTGTGGAAAGCCAACTTGGGCGTAGATCTCACTTTCCAAGGGCGACTCTCATGCATGGCCTTCTAAAAGCCCAACACAATCCATGGCAATACTTCTCTGAGGTCAATTCCAGAACTCAGTCTCTATGTTGAATCACACAAGAGTTCAAGCCCAGGTGTACCCAGTCATCTCTTCCTACCGCTATACAAATGTTCACAGTTAAAACCAAAACACCCCAACATGGCCCTCATCTTCTTCCATGTAGACACTCATCATAACCTCCGGCTGGAGGTTTCCATGAGGTACACAGCCCACGTCCGTGTCCAAAATAAGCTCCCTTGCCCCTCATTTGCCTAACATCAGGGTTGCCTGGACTGCCTTCCTGTGAAACAAAAGTGAAAAAATAGGCCTGGCGTTAATACTGCTCTACTTCTCCAACTTGAGGCCTACCGAGTGTGGGGTTTAGATTCTTTATGTAAATTCATATTTTTTGTTGTTGTACTTTAACTTTTTAATATGTTTTCATTTTTTAAATATTTTTATTTTATTATTATTATTATTTTAAACTTTAATTTACATCTTTTAAATGATCATTATTTTTAAATTTTTTTCTTTCTTTCTTTCTTTTCTATTTTTTCTTTTGTCTTATCATTTCTTTTCAATTTTCTGATTTCCCCTTCCTCGAATTCTACCTGCCTACTCTCATTCTCTTTAGTGACTTCTTCCCTTTCCTTCTAATATCTTTTCTTCCAAGCATGAAATAAATTTATAAGAGTAAGCAGTAACTCAACAGTCAAACAGAGCAAGAAGTAACATGAGCAGCACAAAAAATCAAGGAAGAAAATAAGTACAAACAACGAAGGACAGCCAAAATATTCAGGAGGACCTATAGTCATCAGAAAAATGGTCATATAAAAAACTCAAGGAATACCTTAGACAGATGGAATTGAAACTTAAAGAGGATACGAGACAGCAAATCCAAACAGTGAAAGAACACATTGAAAATGAATTACATAAACAGATAAAAGAAGAAGTTATGCATCTTTATCAGGAGATAGAGATTATAAAAAAATCAAACAATAATTCTAGAAATGAAGGAAACGATAAACCAAATTAAAAAGTCAATTGAGAGTATCACTAACACTGTGGAGCAAGTAGAAGACAGAATGTCAGATAATGAAGACAAAATATATCATCTTGAAATGAATCTAGCCAACACAGAAAGGCTGGTAAAAAAATCATGAGTAAAACATCCAAGAGATATGGGATAACATAAAAAAAAATTAATGAGTCATCTGGATAGGTACACAGATTCAAACCAAGGGAATTAGTAATCTATTGAATGAAATAATTACAGAAATATTTCCAGAAATACAAAGTAAATGGATATACAAATTGGACATGCTTACAGGACACGGAGCACACAAAATCACAGTAGACCAACACCAAGACACATTGTTATGAAGATATCCAATATACAAAACAAAGAGAAAATATTAAAAGCTCTAAGAGAAAGGAGGCAGATTACATTAAGGGGTAAACCAATAAGGTTGAGAAAGGATTTTTCATCACAGTCGCTGAAAGCGAGAAGATCCTGGAACAACATATTTCAAACACTGAAAGACAATGAATGCCAAGCAAGAATTCTGTATCCAGCAAAATTAAGCTGCAGGTATGACGATGAAATAAAAATATTTCATGATAAACAAAAGGTAAAAGAATTTGTAGCCAGAAAACCAGCATTGCAAAGCATCTTGAGCAAAACAATACACGAAGAAGAAATGAAAATCAACAACCAAAACCATCAGTGGGAAGTGCCTCAGTAATGACTGAGGGTGGGGGAAAAGCTAATCATGGAGAAACAAACTAAATTAAAAAAAAAAAAGATGAATCATCAATCATGAGCGGCAGTACAAACCATATATCAATAGTGACTCTAAATGTTAATGGCTTAAACTCTCCAATAACGCGACATAGGCTGGTAACTTGGATTAAAAATGAATCCAACAATATGTTGCCTCCAGGAGACACATCTGAATGGAAAAGACATACACAGGCTGAAGGTGCAAGTTTTGGAAAAATATACCATGCAACGCTCCCCATAAGCAAGCAGGGGTGGCCATGCTCATATCGAATAAAATCGACTTCAAGACTAATTTAATCAAAAGCCATAAGAAAGGACATTATATACTGTTAAAAGGAACCATTCATCAAGAAGACATAAAAATTATCAATATTTATGCACCAAATAATGGTGCTGCAATGTTCAAAAAACAAATTCACCTCAAGTTCCAGAATGAAATAGACCACAACACAATAATTATGGGTGACTTCAACACACCTCTCTCACCATTGGACAGATCCTCCAAACAAAAGTGAATAAAGAAACTATAGAACTCAATATCACAATCAATAACCTAGACTTAACTGACATATATCGAATATATCAATCATCATCAAGTGGATATACTTTTTTCTCAGTAGCACGTGGATGCTTCTCAAAAAGAGACCATATATTATGTCATAGGGCAACCCTCAGTAAATATACAGGGGTTGAGATAATACCATGAATTTTTTCTGATCATAATGGAATGAAACTGGAAACCAATGATAAAAAAAGGAAGGAAAAATCCTACATCACATGGAAAATGAACAATATGTTACTGAATGATCAGTGGGTTACAGAAGATATAAAGGAGGAAATCAAAAAATTCTTAGAGATACATGAAAATACAGACGCAATATATCAGAATCTATGGGACACAATGAAAGCAGTTTTAAGAGGGAAATTCATCTTCTGGAGGTCATTCCTGAAAAATGTAAAAACGAACAAATAAATGAGCTCACACTTCAACTCAAAGCCCTAGAAAAGGAAGAGCAAAACAACAAAAAATGTAGCAGAAAGCAAGAAATAATTAAAATCAGAGCAGAAATCAACGAAATTGAAACAAAAGAAACTATTGAAAAAATTAACAAAACTAAAAGGTGGTTCTTCTAAAAAATAAATATGTTCGACAGACCCTTAGGCATGCTAATGAAGAGAAGAAGAGAGAGAACTCAAATTACTAACATATGGGATGAAAAAGGCAATATTACAACAGATGCTTCCGAAATACAGAAGACAATTAGAAATTATTTAGAAAACCTATATTCCAATAAAATAGAATATAGTGAAGACATCGATAAATTTCTTAAGTCATATGATATTCCCAGACTGAGTCAGAAGGATACACACAATTTAAACAGACCAATGTCAATGGATGAAACAGAAGAAGCAATCAAAAGACTACAAACCAAGAAAAACCCAGGAACGGATGGCTATACAGCGGAGTTTTACAAAACATTTAAAGAAGATTTAATACCAATACTTTTCAAGTTATTTCAGCATAGAGAAAAAGAGGGAGCTCTTCCAAATTCATTCTATGAGGCCAACATCACGCTGATTCCGAAATCAGAAAAAGACACCTCAAAGAAAGAAAACTACAGACCAATATATCTGATGAACCTACATGCAAAAATCCTCAATAAAACTCTGGTGAATCGAATACAAAGGCACATCAAAAAAATTATGCACCATGATCAAGTAGGATTCATAGCTGGGATGCAAGGATGGTTCAATATACGGAAATCAATAAATGTTATTCACCACATCAATAGACTTAAAGATAAGAACCATATGATCATCTCGATAGAAGCAAAAAAAGCATTTGACAAAGTACAGCATCCCTTTATGTTCAAAACATTAGAAAAAATAGGGATAACAGGAAGTTACCTCGACATTGTAAAAGCAATCTATGCTAAGCCTCAGGCTAGCATCATTATGAATGGAGAAAAATTGAAGGCATTTCTTCTAAAATCTGGAACAAGACAGGGATGCCCTCTCTCACCACTTCTATTCCATATATTTCTCGAATCACTGGCCAGAGCAATTAGACATACTAAAGAAATAAAAGGCATAAAAATAGGAAAATAAGAACGCAAATTATCACTATTTTCGGGTGACATTATTCTATACATAGAAGACACAAAAAGGTGTACAAAAACTACTAGAACTAAAAAATGAATGATTGCGACCCACCGGCAGGTCAGGCCCAGAAACCTGCAGAGGGGCACAGCTGCCCCACCCATCTGCAAGGTAGGCGATACCGTGACCACTGACAAAACAGGCCCAGTGGCCGTCTGACACATCACCCCGGTTGGGGGAGGGGCAGAGCCACCACCAGCACCTTTTAGGTAGACAGACCTGCAAACGACAGACAGAACAGGCCTAGCGGCCAGCGGAGGTGCAGAGCCGCTGCTCACGCCTGCAAGGTAGGCGAACCTGTGACCACCGAAAGAACAGGCCCACCGAAAGTAGAGGCACAGCAGCCTGCCGGCGTAGCAGGCACATTGCCCCAATTGGAGGAGGGGCAGAACCACCGCCAAAGCCTGCGAGGGAGACTTTGCAACTATACAAGAGCAATATAAATATATAGGGGGAAAATCAATAACACAACAGTTTCACCAAGTAGAAAGAAACACGATCAGTATGAAAAGACAAGGAAAGAAAGGACCACAAGCAATGCAGGTCAACTCAACTTTAGAAGAGGTAATATCTGCAGCAGATGGAATGTCAGATAAAGAATTCAGGATATACATGCTTCAGATTATCTGGAGTCTCAAGGAAGACATTAGACAGCATAATCAGACAATGAAAGACCACTTCAACCACTTCGAAAATGAATTACATAAACAAATACAAGAAGCAAAAGATCAATTATACAGGGAGATCAAGGTTATAAAAAACAAACAAACAGAAATCCTGGAAATGCAGGAAACAATAAACCAAATTAAAAACTCAATTGAGAATACTACCAGCAGAGTAGAACACTTAGAAGATAGAACATCAGAAAATGAAGACAAAGTATTTCAACTGGAGAAGAACATAGACAGCTCACAAAGCTGTTAAGAAACCATGAGCAGAACATTCAAGAAATATGGGATAACATAAAGAGACCAAACTTAAGAGTCATTGGGATACAGGAAGGTATAGAGTTCCAAACAAAAGGAATGAGCACCTATTCAATGAAATAATACGAGAAAACTTCCCAGACTTGAAGAATGAGACAGAATCCCATATCCTAGAAGCCTACGGGACGCCGAATGTGCAAAATCATAAGAGATCCACACCTAGACACATTATAATGAAGATGCCCAACATACAGAATAAGGAGAGAATTTTAAAAGCTACAAGAGAAAGGAAGCAGATTACATTTAGGGGTAAACCAATCAGGATAACAGCTGATCTTTCAACACAGACTCTGAAAGCCAGAAGATCCTGGAATAACATATTTGAAACACTGAAAGAAAATGGGTTCCAACCAAGAATTGTGTATCCACCAAAATTAAGCTTCAGTATGGAAGATGAAATTAAAACCTTCCATGATAAACAAAAGTGAAAAGAATTTGCAGCTAGAAAACCATCTCTTCAAAACATCCTCGGCAAAACATTGCAGGAAGAGGAAATGGAAAATAACAATGAAAACCAACAGCGGGAGGGAGTACAGTAAAGAGGGGGAATAATCAAAGAGGAAAACAAACCATGTTTAGTAACATAAATAAACGAATATGACTGGAAGAACAACCCATATCTCAATAATAACCCTAAATGTTAATGGCTTAAACTCACGAATTAAGAGACACAGGCTAGTAGAATGGATCACAAAACAAGACCCAACAATATGCTGCCTTCAGGAGACGCATTTGTAAGGAAAAGACATACATAGACTGAAGGTGAAAGGTTGGGAAAAATCATATCACTCTTATGGACTTCGGAAACAAGCACGAGTGTCCATACTCATATCAAATAAAATAGATTTCAAGCCAAAGTTAATCAAAAGGGATGAAGAGGGACACTACATAGAGCTCAAGGGAACCATACACCAACAAGACATCACAATCATAAATATATATGCCCCAAACAATGGTGCAGCTATGTTCATCAAACAAACTCTTCTCAAGTTCAAGAGTCTAATAGACCACCATACAATAATTATGGGAGACTTCAACACACCTCTCTTACCACTGGATAGATCTTACAAAGAAAAGTTGAATAAGGAATCTATAGAACTCAATAACATAATTAATAACCTAGACTTAATTGACATATATAGAATATACCACCCAAGATCAAGCAGTTACACTTTTTTCTCAGCAGCACTTGGATCCTTCTCAAAAATAGATCATATATTATGTCACAGGGCAACTCTTAGACAAAATAAAGGAGTAGAGATAATACCATGCATCTTATCTGAACATAATGAAATGAAATTGAAAATCAACGATAAAAGAAGTAAGGAAAAATCATGCATCAATTGGAGAACGAAAAATAGGTTACTGAATGATAAATGGGTTATAGAAGACATCAAGGAGGATATTAAAAAATTCTTAGAGATAAATGAAAACACAGACACAACATATCGGAATCGATGGGACACATTAAAAGCAGTTCTAAGAGGAAAATTTATTGCTTGGAGTTCATTCCTTAAAAAAAGAAAAAAACCAACAAATAAATGATCTAATACTTCAACTCAATGTCCTAGAAAAAGAAGAGCAAAACAACAGCAAAAAAGTAGAAGACAAGAAATAATTAAAATCAGAGCAAAAATTAATGAAATTGAAACAAAAGAAACAATTGAAAAAATTGACAAAACTAAAAGTTGGTTCTTTGAAAAAATAAATAAAATTGACAGACCCTTAGCCACGCTAATGAAGAGAAGAAGAGAGAGAACTCAAATTACTCGCATATGGGATGAAAAAGGCAATATCACAACAGACACTTCAGAAATACAGAAGATTATCAGAAATTATTTTGAATCCTTATACTCCAATAAATTAGAAGATAGTGAAGGCATCGATAAATTTCTTAAGTCATATGATTTGCCCAGATTGAGTTAGGAGGATATTGACAACCTAAACAGACGAATATCAACTGAGGAAATAAAGAAACCATCAAAAGACTACCAACTAAGAAAAGCCCAGGACCGGATGGGTATACAGCAGAGTTTTACAAAACCTTTAAAGAGGAACTAATACCAATACTTTTCAAGCTATTTCAGGAAAATGAAAAACAGGGAGAACTTCCAAATTCATTCTATGAGTCCAACATCACCCTGATTCCTAAACCAGACAAAGACACTCCAAAGAAAGAAAACTACAGACCAATATCTCTAATGAACCTAGATGCAAAAATGCTCAATAAACTTCTCGCGAACCGGATACAAAAACATATCAAAACAATTGTGCACCATGATCAGGTAGGATTTATCCCTGGGATGCAAGGTTGGTTCAATATACGAAAATCAATAAATGTTATTCACCACATCAATAGGCTTAAATATAAGAACCATATGATCATCTCGATAGATGCGGAAAAAGCATTCGACAAAGTACAGCATCCCTTTATGTTCAAAACTCTAGAAAAACTAGGGATAACAGGAACATACCTCAATATTGTAAAAGAAATCTATGCTAAGCCTCAGGCTAGCATCATTCTGAATGGAGAAAAACTGAAGGCATTCCCTCTAAAATCTGGTACAAGACAGGCATGCCCTCTCTCACCACTTCTGTTCATCATAGTTCTCGAATCACTGGCCAGTGCAATTAGACAGACAAAAGAAATTAAAGGCATAAAAATAGGAAAAGAAGAACTCAAATTATCACTATTTGCAGATGACATGATTCTATACCTAGCAGACCCAAAAGGGTCTACAAAGAAACTATTAGAGCTAATAAATGAATTCAGCAAAGTGGCAGGATATAAAATCAACACGCATAAATCAAAGGCATTCCTGTATATCAGCGACAAATCCTCTAAAATATATATGAGGACAACCACCCCATTCACAATATCCTCAGAAAAAATAAAGTACTTGGGAATCAACCTAACAAAAGAGGTGTAAGACTTATACAATGAATACTACAGAACCCTAAAGAGAGAATTGAAGAAGATCTTAGAAGATGGAAAAATATACCCTGTTCATGGATAGGTAGAATTAACATCATCAAAATGGCGATATTAACAAAAGTTCTCAATAGGTTTAATGCAATGCCAATCAAAATCCCAATGGCATTTCTTGTAGAAATAGAGAAAGCAATCATGAAATTCATATGGAAAAATAAAAGACCCAGAATAGCAAAAACATTGCTAAGCAGGAAGTGTGAATCCGTTGGTATAGCTATACCAGACTTCAAACTATACTACAGAGCAATAGAAACAAAAACAGCATGGTACTGGTACCAAAACAGGCGGGTGGACCAATGGTACAGAATAGAGGACACAGAAACCAATCCACAAAACTACAACTATCTTATATTCGATAAAGGGGCTAAAAGCATGCAATGGAAGAAGGCTAGCATCTTCAAGAAATGGTGTTGGGAAAACTGGAAATCCATATGCAACAAAATGAAACTGAATCCCTTTCTCTTGCCATGCACAAAAGTTAACTCAAAGTGGATCAAGGAACTTGATATCAAATCAGAGACATGGCGTCTGATAGAAGAAAAAGTTGGCTATGATCTACATACTGTGGGGTCGGGATCCAAATTCCTAAATAGGACACCCATAGCACAACAGTTAATAACTAGAACCAACAAATGGGACTTACTCAAACTAAAAAGTTATTTTCTGAGCAAAAGAAACAATAAGAGAGGTAAATAGGAAGCCTACGTCCTGGGAACAAATCTTTACTCCTCACACTTCAGACAGAGTCCTAATATCCAGAATATACAAAGAACTAAAAAAATTAGACAATGAGATAACAAATAACCCAATCAACAAATGGGCCAAGGAGCTGAACAGAAATTTCTCAGAGGAGGACATACAATCAATCAAGAAGTATATGAAAAAATGCTCACCATCTCTAGCAGTCAGAGAAATGCAAATAAAAACCACCCTAAGATACCATCTCACTCCAGTAAGATTGGCAGCCATTAGGAAGTCAAACAACAACAAGTGCTGGCGAGGATGTCGGGAAAAGTGTACTCTTGTACATTACTGGTGGGACTGCAAATTGGTGCGCCCAATTTGGAAAGCAGTATGGAGATTTCTTGGAAAGCTCGGGATGGAACCACCATTTGATCCAGCTATTCCCCTTCTCGGTCTATTCCCTAAAGACCTAAAAAGAGCACACTATAGGGCCACTGCTACATCCATGTTCATAGCAGCACAATTCACAATAGCAAGACTGTGGAACCAACATAGATGTCCTTCAATAAAAGAATGGATAAAAAAATGTGGCATTTATACACAATGGAATATTACTCTGCATTAAGAAATGACAAAATCATAGAATTTGGAGGGAAATGGATGGCATTAGAGCAGGTTATGCTAAGTGAAGCTAGCCAATCCCTTAAAAACAAATGCCAAATATCTTCTTTGATATAAGGAGAGTAACTAAGAACAGAGTAGGGACGAAGAGCATGAGAAAAAGATTAACATTAAACAGGGATGAGAGGTGGGAGGGAAAGGGAGAGAGAAGGAAAATTGCATGTAAATGGAAGGAGACCCTCAGGGGTATACAAAATTAGATACAAGAGGAAGTGAGGGGAAAGGAGGAAAAATATAAGGGGGAGAAATGAATTACAGTAGAGGAGGTAGAGAGAGAACAGGGGAGGGGAGGGGGGAGGGGGGATAGTAGAGGATAGGAAAGGCAACAGAATACAACAGTCACCAGAATGGCAATATGTAAATCAATGGTTGTGCAATTGATGTGATTCTGCAATCTGTATATGGGGTAAAAATGGGAGCTCATATCCCACTTGAATCAAAGTGTGAAATATGATATATCAAGAACTATAAAATGTTTTGAACAACCTACAATAAAATTAATTAAAAAAAACCCAGCATGGTACTGGTACCAAAACAGGCGGGTGGACCAATGGTACAGAATGGAGGACACAGAGATTAATCCAAAAAGCTACAAGTATTTTATATTTGATAAAGGAGCTAAAAGCATGCAATGGAGGAAATATAGTATCTTCAACAAATGGTGTTGGGAAAAATGGAAATCCATGTGCAACAAAATGAAACTGAATTCCTTTCTCTCGCCATGCACAAAAGTTAACTCATAGTGGATCAAGGTGCTAGATATCAAATCAAAGACTCTGTGTCTGATAGAAGAAAAAGTTGGCTCTGATCTACATATTATGGGGTCGGGCTCCAAATTCCTTTATATGACATCCATAGCACAAGAGTTAATAACAAGAATCAACAAATGGGACTACTTAAACTGAAAAGTTTTTTATCAGCAAGAGAAAGAATAAGAGAGGTAAATAAGGAGCATACATCATGGGAACAAATTTTTACTCCTCACACTTCAGATAGAGGCCTAATATCCATAATATACAAAGAACTCAAAAAATTAGACAATAAGATAACAAATAACCCAATAAACAAATGGGTCAAGGACTTGAACAGACACTTCTCAGAGGAGGACATACAATCATTCATCAAGTACATAATAAAATGCTCACCATTTCTAGCAGTCAGAGAAATTCAAATCAAAATCACCCTAAGATACCATCTCACTCCAGTAAATTGGTAGCCAATATGAAGTCAAGCAACAACAAGTGCTGGCAAGGATGTGGGGTAAAAGATACTCTTGTACATTGCTGGTGGGACTGTAAACTGGTGTGGCCAATTTGGAAAGCAGTATGGAGATTCCTGGGAAAGCTGTGAATGGAACCACAATTTGACTCAGCTATTGCCCTTCTCTGACTATTCCCTGAAGACATTAAAAGAGAGTAATACAGGGATACTACCACATGGATTTTCATAGCAGTACAATTCACAATTGATACACTGTGGATCCAACCCAGATGCCCTTCAATAGATGAATGGATTAAAAAAATGTGGCATTTATACACTATGGAGTATTACGCAGCACTAACAAATGACAAAATCATAAAATTTGCAGAAAAATGGATGGCACTGGAGCAGATTATGCTTAGTGAAGATAGCCAATCCCTAAAAAATAAATACCAAATGTCTTCTTTGATATAATGAGAGCAACTAAGAACAGAGCAGGGAGCAATAGCAGGAAGAAAAGATTAACTTTAAACAGAGACATGAGGTGGGAGGGTAAGTGAGAGAAAAGGGAAATTGCATGGTAATGGAGGGAGACCCTCATTGTTACACAAAATTACATATTGTTGTGAGTGGAATGGGAAAATAAACATGGAGTGAAATAAATTACAGTAGATGGGGAAAAAAGAGAAGATCGGAAGGAAGGGGAGGGGAGATAGTAGAGTATAGGAAAGGTAGCAGAATACAACAGTAGCTAATAGGGCATTATGTAAAAATGTGGATGTGTAATCGATGTGATTCTGTAATCTCTATTTGGGCTAAAAATGGGAGTTCATAAGCCACTTGAATCTAATGTATGAAATATTATATGTCAAGAGATTTTTAATGTTTTGAGCAACCAATAAAAGAAAAAAAGTAGCAATATATATGCCAATCGAAATTCATCATGAAATATATATAATCCACAGATCAAAAAATATTCATTTTACTGAACATGGATTAATGTATAATGTTATTCAACTAGGAAGCTCACCCATAGGTTGAATTTTCAGTTCCAACAGCATTTAGGAGGAGTTATCCTTTCTCACAATTTGCATCTGCCAATTCAGTTACCTCACAAGTATGTACGTGTGGTACCAGGTAGAATTCTATATGTGCATATAAAAATACATGTGCTGAATTGGCTACAGAGAAAGGGAGACAGGAATTCACATATTTGTTAATTTTAAAAACACATGTAGAACTATTTCAACAAAAAAATGACTAGATTTATAACTCCTACACTATATAATGCAAAAGGCAATTGTAACAATACACCATGCCTCCTCTGAACTGCTTGTATTTCTATTCTGTTTGGGTTATTTTTCACCATCATATTAGAATTATTAGTCAGAGTATAGTAGGGTATGTGTTAGTTTCAGGGCTTCAGTATTTCAAATAGAAAATTGAAAAATGAATCGAATGTGTATGTAAATATGTGCTACACAAAAATCTTCCCACTCACATTCAGAACAATGCCTTGATATTACCTTGGCCCAAGTAACACACAATTAGAGTAGAAAAGTGTGAAAATCTTTGAATACATATCTGGAATGGAATATGCTCGGGAGTTCACAACCTTGGTGGTGGTAGAGGAGTTTCCAAAAGTAAAGAACAGTGTAAACACTCCACAAACATGGAGCTCTGCTGGCCTAAGACTTCTTGGAAAACTGCCTCTGAGGTTGGGCACTTGAAATATATGTTGTTGTCATGAGCTTTAACTTCCTTTGTAGTGAGACCATCAAAATGGGTCTGCATCTATGTGACCTGGAAGACATGGTTTCTTTTATTCCAATGACCATGAGGCAGCAGTGCTGAATTCTCTCTTTGTATGTAAACTGTGGCCACTGGAGGCTAAGTGTCTCCTCGTGTGGACTGTGAAGACATTTGGTCATCCTCCACTTTTCGTGGTGTTTCTTGCTGCTGCACTGGGAATTTGGTATTTGCTTCACCAAATACAAGGAGTTCTACTAGGATACAGTGCTGAAGGGAGTTCTGTCACGTGTGGTGGGTCAGGGTCTGCAGGAGAATGCACCAACCAGGCTTCTATCCCACACAGCTTGCCCCAATAACCATAGTAAAGTGATTCTGAACATTGCCCTGAAACCTCTCCATATAAAAAATGCCTTTACATATAAGTGTCTGATTTCTGCACTATGTCAGTCATAATCCATTTGGAAGCCAATGGCCGATCCACATGGCCCCACCATGGTGTTTTATCACACACCTGCCCACCACTGCTCTAGGCCCACTAATCAGCAGGATACAAATTACTGGCATCTCTGTTCTACACCATTTTCATAAAACCCAGTAAAACAAGGCATTCTCTGGTATACACAGGATCAACCACAGGACTTCCAAAGATTCTCCAGTGCCACCTGGTCATGGAAATTTCAAAAATTTCATGGTATTTATCTAGCCATTTTTCAAAGATTAAGTTGGAGGCACTGTGGGTTTCAAATCATTCAGGAACCATTAAGTGTTGAGAAAGCTCATTTCAATGAAAGCTCTGGAGAACACTCACAGGCAAGGCTTCTCAAAGAGTTGCCAAAAGGTCACATGAAGCCAGGCAAATTGAGGCCTACAATGTGAGGTCCATGTGTGTTTTGACTCTCAACTATACCTGCCAATCTTTCAGAATAAAATCATGTGATATCCTGGCTGAGGTTCCCATTGTTTTGTGGAAAGACACCCTGGGCCTAGATCTCAGTTTCCATGGGTGAGTCTCATGCATGGCCTTCTAAAATCCCAACACAATTCATGGCAATACTTCTCTGAGTTCAGTTCCAGAACTCAGTCTCTAAGGGGAATCACGCCAGAGTCCAAGCGCAGGTGGAACCAGTCATTCCTTCCAACCACCACAAAAATGACCACAATTAAAATCAAAACACTCCCACAGGGCCCTCATCTTCTTCCATATAGACACTCATCATAACCTCTGGCTGGAGATTTCTATGAGGGGCACAGCCTAAGAAAGTGTCCAAAATAAGCTCACTTGCCCCTCATTTGCCTAAAATCATGGTGGCCTGGACACTCCTCCTGTGAACCTGGAGTGATCAAATATTCCTGCTGTTAAAGTGTTCCGCTTCTCCAATTTGAGGCCTACTGGCTGTGAGGTATAGATTTTTTATGTGATTTGGAGTCATGAGAAAACCCAAGCACATATGGGCAAGCCTCTGCAGGGATTTGAAGAACTCATTTAATCCAAAGAATCCCTATTCTCACTTAATGGAGGTCAGGAACCTAAAACAAGAAGGCAAAAAAATTCATCCACAATGACTTCTCTTTTGGCCATTTCGGTTTGGGAAGCACATGGGATTTTTCTTTAGATCCATTGGGTGCTGAGAATCTAAGTCACAGCCTCACACAAGGACCAGAGACTGATTCAGACACATCCCATTCCAAAGCAATTAAGCAAAGAGCCACAGGTGAAGCCCATTCATTTCCATATGAAAACAGTTTTCTTCAGGCTTCACAAAGGGTTGGCATGAGGCAAAGACCTTCCTGACATTCAGGGTAATTGAAACACAAGTAAGCAAATGGCCCAAGAAGGGTTTCTTCACTGAGACTTTACTGGTCACACTGATATCTGAGTTTTCTGAGATGCTCTCATTCTCTTCAGCTATCCAGTACATGGCCATGTCACAGAGCCTTGTGGTGTTACATATCTGGGACACAAAACCATGAGCATATTCTGTAGAGTGGCCAGAATTCACGAAGAAAACAGTAACTTAAGAACACAGTAGGTGTTGCCCATCCATAAGGCAAAGTGAAGTCCATTAATCTATTGGGCAGTATTAATGTGGGGAAGCTTTCTACTAGAGAAAACAAATCCATTGATGCATTCTCTTTTCTAATGTCTACAACCACGGATACAGTGGGATACACAGACATAGAAACCCTCACAATGTCAAAGGACTTACTAGAAACAGTCCACTCCACACCAGAAAAAACGCCTTTCCTACCTATTCTCAGAACATGAGAAAAAAACCACAAACTCACACCCACAATGGCAAAGCCACCTCCTTCCCCCAAGAAGGTCTGTGACTATCCAGAGTGTCTTCTGACTGGTGGGCCATATTATGTTCCCCCGAAATGGCCTGTCCTCTCTCAGATCTGGTCTTCTTGGCCAACTATGTGAAGTTGTCAGGAGACAGCGGTGAGCCACTACCTGCTTTCTCAGGGAAGGTGCCTCTTCAGAGCTCTGCTGGCATTTGGCCATCCTCACATCAGTAGGTACCAAGAAAGACTGACTCTGTCCTTGGAAAAAGCAAACAAGTTAGCCCAATGGGACTAGGACTGGGACTGGCTCTGGGTGCCTGGCTTCCTGGATCCCAAGTTCAGAGAATTCAATCACCAAGGAAGTGAGGAGAGGTCACTTCCTTCAGGAACTGAATGAGGTCACTGCCTTGAAAACCACTTTGTCCTAACAGTTGCTTCCAAGGGTCCCATGAGATGGAGGCTGCCCCAACATCCTCTGACACATTCAGAAGTTAGAATGGAATATCAACCTTAGGCACCCAGGTACAGCTCTCCACACAGGCCTGGTTTCTTCCAACTTCTTTACAATAAGAAAAGAGAGGCTGACTTAGACCCATCAATTCATCCTGACCAGGTTGTTTGCCATGGAAGATTTCTATTGCTCTCTCAGGTCCAACATAGCTGCATAAATCTTCTCCAAGGATCATTTCTCCATGGATCTTTGAGGTTCTCAGAAGGTGGAAGATCACCTACATTCCTATATTGTAAGACCAACTCTGTCCCTGCTCTTCTGTAAGCTATATTGATGGAACAGTGTATGTTTAGGGTTAATAACATGTTTGATTTGGGTTAGGAATCATTTTGCGGGATGAATAATGGTATTGGCAACCTTCGATATTTACAAGAGTATATAGGTGAAATATAAGTATGAAAGCAGAAAATTAGGAAAGATTTGAAGCCCAGAAGGGAATTGGACCCTTAAGTGGTATACTTAGCTTTGAGTTATGTGCTGCACAGTTGTCTCAGATAAATCAATATACAATGGCATAGGACCTTGTACCTTGGATGATTGAATGTTGAAGAGAACATCCAGTCAAAAAGTGATATTCAGTACGATGAGGAAGGTAGTCGTTAGGTTTAGAATGAAGAGTGAGTATAGGATTTGGACAAAAAGTTCTTTAGCAATAGGGTTTCGGTTAGAGAGTGAGTGTTAATGTCAGCACATGTGAAGAGTCAGTCACAATGATGAACTGGGGAAAATATGAGGGAAAGCAGATATCAATAAAGACATTAGGAAATCAAGCAAAGTACAAAGTGAGTGATAGGATTAAACATTTTCAACAGGCTTGAGGTTGAATATATAATCTTAGGAAGAAACAAATATGTAGTCACCAATAGGATTGACATTTGAGAGCATTAGGCAACCTGGACATAGATGTTTTTAGTAATCCATGCTCACTTTTCATTTAGGCTTTGGTACAATTGAAAGTGTGACCTTTGCTTTTTGTGTCCAGAATATTTCTGTGATAAAATGTATATGTATATCACGTGACATGAGTATTTCTTCCACCATTTCCAGGAGCAATATTTTGAAGACATATAAATTTGTATTGGGGTACAAATAGGTATACCCTCTGTCTATGAATATAGCAATAACGCATGAATAGACCATACTGGGAATAAATAATATAACTGGATCCACTTTAAATAATGGATTGAATGGATATCTGAAAATATATAAGAAATATTATAAAGATGCACAATCAATCATTCCAACCAGTTATATATCTAATGGTCATCTTAGGGTTATGTTTTATCATAAGGATGTGTGAGTTTTGCTTAAAAATTGATCATGGAAATTGAAAATAATATATTTGAAAAGAGTCTCATGAAAAGACCAGTCAAGAAACATAGGGAAATACATGTGTTCTGAAGCAAGAAGTGATTGAAAGTGAAACAAATGCCTATAAATTTGCTAAGTAGTGGATGAAATATATATCCTATGATGTGCATAAACTGAAGAAATAGTAATGTACCAGTGTTGAATAATAATTAATGTCAAAATACACATCATGTCCCATAGGAATCTACTAGCATTGATGTTAAACTAGGTCAGTTAATGTAGAAATACTAGGATTTGTTTGCACCTTTCACTGAAGTTAGTTTTCAGTACTAGGAAACAAATATGTATTTCAGGTGGATGAATATTTCTGAGAATAATCTTGTGAAAAGTTGATTATTAATCCACATACATGAACATGAATGAATTTAGGGAGTGTATATAAGACACATATATTTCATATTTTGAAAAATCTGGAGATTTATTTTGTATATATATATATATATATATATATATATATATATATATATATATATATACACACACACACACACAAACACACACACAAACAAAGACATTCAAAAGTAGAATTATATATGCCAATCGAATTTCACCATGAAATATATATCATCCACAGATCCAAAAAAATTCATTTTACTGAACATGGATTTATGTATAATGTTATTCAACTAGGAAGCTCACCATTAGCTTGAATTTTCAGTTCCAACAGCATTTAGGTGGAGTAATCTCTTCTCACAATTTGTATCTGCAATGTCAGGCACCTCACAAAAATGTACGTGTGATATCAGGTAGGATTCTATATGTGTATGTAAAAATTAATGTGCTGAATAGGTTACAGCGAAAGGGAGATAGGAATTCACATATTTGTTAACTTTAATACACATATAAAACTATTTCAATTAAAAAATGACTAGATTTATAACACCTACCTTTTATCTTGCAAAAGGCAAGTCCAATATACACCATGCCTCCTCTGAACTGCTTGTATTTCAATTCCGTTTGGGTTATTTTTCTCCATCATATTAGTATTTGTAGTTAGCGTCTAGAAGGGTATGGGTTATTGTCAGGAATTCAGTATTTCAATTGGAAAATTGGAAAGTGAATCCAATGTGTGTGCAATTATGTGCTGCACAATATTCTTCCCACTCTCATCCAGAACAATGGCTTGACATTAACTTCGCCCCAAGTAAGACGCAATTAGAGAAGAAGAGTTAGAAATTCTGTGAATACATATCTGGAATGGAAAATGCTCAGGAGTTTACAACCTTGGAGGTGGTAGAGGATTTTCCAAAAGTAGGGGACAGGGTTGATCACCCAACATGATCTTTCATTAAAATTGTGAGCCATCTTGCCACAAAGCCATGAAAAGATAATTTTTGCTTTACTATAAATTACTGCAAATTCTGAACCTGCTTAGAATGCCTGACCATGTTTTGAACTCACCCATGCCTGGCTCTCTGACCAGATAACAGCCCTCTCTGAAACTTTAATGACACCTCATAAATATTCGCCTTCCCTGGCCAGACAATGACCCTCTCTGAGGCTCTAATGGTCCTCATAATTTCTGATGCTGGGGCCAGAAAATCAAATGTAAACTACAATTAGTGTGATGCTTGTCAAAGTTCTGTTTTCTGTAACCCCCCTTTTGTGTAACTTTCTGGGCTATAAAGCTGGGCTGTAGGAAAGGTGGGGTTGCTGTCTTGTTCCCGCCATTTTGAGAGGGAGAGGAAGCCTGGCTGGTTGAAATATTAAGCTTGCCTTAATTTGATTTTAATTGGAGTCAGTGGTCTTTTCTTGTGTCCTGGACTAACATTTTGGAGTTCCCCAGCAACATGACCTGACCAGATCACAAAGCCAGACTGCTGGAAATTCTGAAGCTGGCCTATACTCCAGGACTCCAGGCTGGAGAGACAAGTTCCAAGGCCTTGGAATGAGCCTTCAGTCCGTGGATCACTGCAGTGAACCATCGCACTAAAACTATTATCAAGCACCTGGTGGAGGAGGCCTTCATAGGTAAGAGGCGCCTTTATAACATCTGATATCCGGTTAAGGGAGTACTCTTCTGATGACAGAGAGGTGGCCTGGGAAGGCTCACATATACTCCTGTCCGGGACAGTAATAGGAATCCTTCTTTCCTCTGTTCTTTTCTGTAGGGAATACCTCTGAAAGTGTAGAGAGGTGCCGACTGGCACGCAGGAGCTCCTACCCCGGAGCTTTAGCAAGACGCTGCATTGCTCCTCTGGTTTTCTGTTTATTCGCCGAGTTTCTGTTTTTTTTGTGTTTTGTTCTGTGTTCTAAATGTTTTTTATTTGTTTGTTTTTGTGCGTTTTGTTGTGTGATTTCTGTGGTAAAAACTTAAGGATATTGGACGTGAAAATGGGTAATAAAGCAGGTAAGCCTGTCACCCCTTTGGACTGTGTTTTAAAGAAATGTGATGCACTATACCCCCCTTTGTTAAGCAGGATGAGAGAAGCCCCTAGCTGGCTGTCTGGAGCACACCCACTGCAGAGGGCAATGCCTGCTGGAGACCTAATAACTGAGTATCTCCCAGGTTAACAAGTGAAGCTCCTTTAAAACCCCTTGTCCCTCCAGATCAAGAGAGTCACAACTTTGGACAGAGTCCCCTGTTTTTATCCTTTGTTAGCAAAGCAGTAAACCTCCCTTTTACTTTTTCTCAAACCCTGTCCTTATATTAAATTGGTATTAATTGGCTTCAAGGTCCAGAACCGAAATTTAAGTTACGAATTTTGATACCCCCCCGACCCCGGAATTTTTGAGAGCTGACTACTGAAATATTAGGAGATTCAGTGTGCTTGGGGTGGAACCAAACCAGAGGAGCTAACCCTGTAAGTAAAAGACGGGACTGAGGGACTCCCAGCAGCTGCCGAAGTCCTGTTGCTTCAGTAAATTCCCTCCTTCCTTCCCTGCACTGTAAGTATTATGCCACCTCTGTTTTCTTAAAAAAGAGAAAAAGAAAAAGGAGACACTAAATGCAGTAAAGTCACCATGGAGACCTTTGATATTACATTTCAGGTTGCCCCTCTCTGAAAACATCTGATGCCCTTGTGGGGACATCTATCATGCCACTGGTGTAGGAGATTTTTCTCTTATCTGCTGTTTTAAAGGCTTCTGTCCTGTCAGCCATAGTCTGGAGCTCCTTTCTGTCTGTCTTTTGTCTTTGTTTCTGGCCATTTAAGACATGTGCAATAATGTGTTGATATTATAAATTGTTTCTTGGGAATGATCTTAGCTGAATGTGTGTCTAAATGATGATGTTTTATTGTAACAATATGGTATCTGGATGGGTTTTTGTAGCATTGCTCAATCTTGCAGTTAAAAGTCGGGTTTTGGTAATTTTTTAGTTTATGATTTCAGATAATTCATGCCAGAGAACTTAAATACTTAAAATGGAAAACTAGAGAATTCTACTTCCAAGTTGGCAAGTAACTTCCCAATCATTTAGTCTTTTTTTTCACCAATTTTTAATTGGGTAGCCTGGGAAAATGTCACAGTGTGTCAGTGCATTAATTTGGACAAGGATAGTAAATCATAGTATGGTATCTGTTGACAAAACAAGATGTTAAGGTATAAAATTTTGAATTGTATCTTAAAATTGTATCATAATTTTCAACATCCTCACCTGAAAATTATGGTTAAAGTGCCTTAGGCCTGAGGTGTCCGCTCAGAATAGCAGTTTTGTCCAGCTCCTTCCAGAACTCAGCCAGGACTTATGTTGAAATGTAAATGAAAGAAGCCTGCAAGCTCAGTAGGAGACTGATCTGATGTCTAAGTGGGGAAAAAAAAAAGGTAAATCGTATGGTATTTACTAATTACTTTCCAGTCATTTTTTCTAGGACTCTCATTTTTTTCCTTAGATTCTGTATTTTTTTTTTGAGCTCATTATTTTGATCCTAGAGAACTAGGTTAATATTTTTCTCATCAGTTCTATCTTTGACCAACAGTGGAGTTCTGAAACATTACAATGGAGATTTCACCTGTGAAAAGCTACAAGGCCTTACTATTATTATTTGTGCACACTTTTGTTATGTGTTGTATGTCCATATATCTATATGTTCGTATATCATATATATGATATACAAATTAACATATATAAGGAGTGATCATTAAAAAAAAGCACTCATAAAAACAAATTTTAAAAAGTGGATTCGAAGATCTTTAATTCACGTGAGTTAAAAGGTTCACTTTAAATTTGGATAAACAAATAACAATAAATGTCTTTAAATTTAAGCTTACAAGTTTTTCTAGCTGCTCAAAAATCTAATAAAATATTAATGTCTATAAAATGTCTAATATGCCTTGGTTCTAGGACTTTTCATTTAACAAAAAAATGGTTTACACTGTTCAATACATTTCTCTAATATTTTGATAAATAAGTGAAGTAAATTTGATATGGGATTACTCATTCATGAGTACTTTCGTTAGATATCTGATTGATTTAGTAAGGTCTGTATAAGTTTGTTCTAAAGTCTGTATAAGATTGTAAAAATCAGTCATGTGATAAAGCGACACAAATTTCTTAAAACAAAAGTTTACCCATAACATTGTGTTTATTTTTATTTTTCTAGAGCAAGCAACCATAAAAATTAAACAACTGATTAAATAAGAACTGTTATTTTAGAGCACTGTACTGGAATTTCTTTAACAGCTAAATTTGGTTAATGTAAAAACATCAATGTCATTGTGATGCTATTAATGTGCTCATATCTTCCAGGTATACAAGTCTGTAAGGTAGAAACTTTAAAAGAGCATTACATCAAGCTGGTGTTCTGAAGTTGTATGGTAAATATATATATATATATATATATATATATATATATATATATATATATATATATATATATGGGATTTATTTACTTGTTATCAATAAGATATGTAAAGTTTTATGTTACTTTTTACATTGGGGAAAAATTTAAATATATTTTTAAGTTAATGAGCGCTTAATCTATGTAAAGGTTAAAAACTTTCAGCCTTTCTTTAATTCATGTTTTAAATGTGATATCATATGGTGTTAGCTAATGTTCATGTGACCTCAAACAATTTATGTAAACTGTGTAAGATGATATTTAAAAAAAAAAAAAGATCAGCTTTAGAACTAAAAGACTTAAGATTTATATAGAGCCCTGCCTTACCTGAGATAAGGCTCTGTGTCTCATCTTACAACATGTGAGAATAACTACGAAAGCAGTAGGTCAGATGTTATTTAATTTAAAGTTACGTTCAGAAGTTTTTTTTTTTTTCTGTCAAGATTACTAGGATCTCAAAAAGGTGATATAATTTATAACTCAGCCAAAAATTCAGGGTAGCTATTACACGAACTAAGTATTTTTACTCTTGTTAATTTTATTTTGTAATTTCCTTATAAGTTAACTAAAGATTCCCTGTTAGTGTTTTACAAAAGAGTTGCTTTTGAACACAACATTGGTTAATTTAAGATAATAAGGCATCACCTACAAGACAGAAAAATACAGATCCCAAATAATAAAAAGATAAATAATTTTAAATTATAGACATTAAAGCACAGTACTCTTAATATAAGGCTGTTAAAATTTATTTGCTGGATGTTTAAGATTAGGATTTAAAATTTAATTTAAATGAAAAGGGACAATAAAACAAATTTTGGCTCTTGCCCTCTGAGTCAGTTTGTATCCAGGGAACAGGAGACTTCTCTAAAGAACTTTGCAACTCTCAGCCACATAAACTCCTGATCAGGAAGATTAATGAGGCCACTGGAGAACAGAAAGCCAATCAGTGCATTTTCTACGAAGAAGAGAGTCATCAGAGAAGGGAGATATTCCTGATGCTTCTGAGAGAAGCCACATGGTCAAGCAAGACCTGGAATCACCTAGCGCAAATGGCACTAGCAGAACTGAGAAGCTGCTCTCAAGTTTCCCCAGAAATGACTCCCATAAAATCTCAGCTGACTGTTAACAATAGATAGAAACAAAAGTCAGTTTTACTGCTTCATCTTAAACTCTTAGCAAAGACAGATAAACCCAAAATACAGCCATTCCTGGGCATTTTAAATAATAATAGTTATAATAATATTTTAACGTATACACTTTATGGTAGCCTCCCAAAATAAGTAAGACTGGAGGCTACAAAGAAGGATTCTCAGAGAGGAATGCCTGATGAGAATAAAAAGAGACCATCAAGAGGAGCTACCAGAGGCAGAAGTTTTTTGTTTAAGGCCTACAGATATTCCTAACCTACACAGGTAGGCTTGGTGTTTGCTAGTATGATTATCCAGCCCTGACTAACAGAATTAAAGGTTTCTCTATTACACACAGAGGTCATACTAGTAAAAGGAATTTGCAAGATCAGATGACATTAAATTATTAAACTGTATCTTATGGGGTGGGACAACTGTGACACTAAAAGTTAAATATTAAGTTGAAAGTCCTGATAACTGGGGATATTGAAGACAGATGAGGGGACATCTATACAGTGACTTGTTTCAGCAGCTGCAACATTTATTCAGTACTCATGGTTTTTGTTTCTCTCATAGAAGAACCCATCCCCAGATGACTTTACAAACTGTTCTACCACAACCAGACTTCAAACCGAACTGACTTCTAAAAGGCAACTCATGTCCCTCATGCTGTGCCCCCTCATGTCACCC